>NC_090649.1:177479664-177671726 GCF_040937935.1 Hyperolius riggenbachi | reverse complement strand
GTGATTGATGGGTGTCTCAGGGGGTGGTTAGAGGGGAAAATAGATGCAATCAATGCACTGGGGAGGTGATCGGAAGGGGGTCTGAGGGGGATCTGAGGGTTTGGCCGAGTGATCAGGAGCCCACACGGGGCAAATTAGGGCCTGAATCTGATGGGTAGGTGTGCTAGGGGGGGTGACAGGAGGTGATTGATGGGTGTCTCAAGGTGTGATTAGAGGGGGGAATAGATGCAAGCAATGCACTGGCGAGGTGATCAGGGGCTGGGGTCTGAGGGCATTCTGAGGGTGTGGGCGGGGTGATTGAGTGCCCTAGGGGCAGATAGGGGTCTAATCTGATAGGTAGCAGTGACAGGGGGGTGATTGATGGGTAATTAGTGGGTGTTTAGGGTAGAGAACAGATGTGAACACTGCACTTGGGAGGTGATCGGACGTCGGATCTGCGGGGCGATCTATTGGTGTGGGTGGGTGATCAGATTGCCCGCAAGGGGCAGGTTAGGGGCTGATTGATGGGTGGCAGTGACAGCGGGTGATTGATGGGTGGCAGTGACAGGGGGTGATTGATGGGTGATTGACAGGTGATTGACAGGTGATCAGTGGGTTATTACAGGGAAGGACAGATGTAAATAATGCCCTGGCGAATTGATAAGGGGGGGTCTGAGGGCAATCTGAGCGTGTAGGCGGGGTGATTGGGTGCCCGCAAGGGGCAGATTAGGGTCTGATCTGATGGGTAACAGTGACAGGTGGTGATAGGGGGGTGATTGATGGGTAATTAGTGGGTGTTTAGAGGAGAGAATAGATGGAAACACTGCGCTTGGGTGGTGATCTGATGTCGGATCTGCGGGCGATCTATTGGTGTGGGTGGGTGATCAGTTTGCCTGCAAGGGCGGGTTAGGGGCTGATTGTTGGGTGGTAGTGACAGGGGGTGATTGATGGGTGATAGGTGATTGGCAGGTGATTGACAGGTGATCAGTGGGTTATTACAGGGAAGGACAGATGTAATTAATGCACTGGTGAATTGATAAGGTGGGGGGGGGGGGGGTCTGAGGGCAATCTGAGCGTGTGGGCGGGTGATTGGGTGCCCGCAAGGGGCAGCTTAGGGTCTGATCTGATAGGTAACAGTGACAGGGTGGTGATAGGGGGTGATTGATGGGTGATTGATGGGTAATTAGTGGGTGTTTAGGAGAAGATAACAGATGTAAACAATACATTTGGGAGGTAATCTGACGGCGGGTTTGCGGGCGATCTAATGGTGTGGGTGGGTGATCAGATTGCCCGCAAGGGGCAGGTTAGGGGCTGATTGATGGGTGGCAGTGACAGGGGGTGACAGGGGGTGATTGATGGGTGATAGGTGATTGGCAGGTGATTGACAGGTGATCAGTGGGTTATTACAGGGAAGAACAGATGTAATTAATGCACTGGCGAATTGATAAGGGGGGTCAGAGGGCAATCTGAGCGTGTTGGCGGGTGATTGGGTGCCCGCAAGGGGCAGATTAGGGTCTGATCTGATAGGTAAAAGTGACAGGTGGTGATAGGGGGTGATTGATGGGTGATTGATGGGTAATTAGTGGGTGTTTAGAGGAGAGAATAGATGTAAACAATGGATTTGGGAGGTGATCTGATGTCGGATCTGCGGGCGATCTATTGGTGTGGGTGGGTGATCAGATTGCCCGCAAGGGGCAGGTTAGGGGCTGATTGTTGGGTGGCAGTGACAGGGGGTGATTGATGGGTGATTGATGGGTGATTGACGGGTGATTGACGGGTGATTGACAGGTGTTCAGGGAAGATAGATGCATACAGTACACAGGGGGGGGGGTCTGGGGGGGGGTTCTGGGGAGAATCTGAGGGGTGGGGGGGTGATCAGGAGGGGGCTGGGGGCAGGGGGGGGATAAAAAAAAAATAGCGTTGACAGATAGTGACAGGGAGTGATTGATGGGTTATTAGGGGGGTGATTGGGTGCAAACAGGGGTCTGGGGGGTGGGCAGGGGGGGGTCTGAGGGGTGCTGTGGGCGATCAGTGGGCGGGGGGGGGCAGATCAGTGTGTTTGGGTGCAGACTAGGGTGGCTGCAGCCTGCCCTGGGGGTCCCTCGGACACTGGGATCACCAGGGCAGGAGGCAGCCTGTATAATACACTTTGTATACATTACAAAGTGTATTATACACTTTGTAGCGGCGATCGCGGGGTTAACATCCCGCCGGCGCTTCCGTATGGCCGGCGGGATGTTACGGCGGGTGGGCGGAGCCAGTTGCCGGGGGAAGCGCGCGTCATCAATGACGCGATCGCTCCCCCGGCATGCCTAAAGGACGCGCCGCCTGAAGGCGTATTGCGGTCCTTTAGGCGTCCACTTTGCCGCCGCCCATGGGCTGTGGGCGGTCGGCAAGTGGTTAAAGTAAACCTGAGATGAAGAGAAGAAAGGGATTCTTACTTACCGGAAGCTTCCTCCAGACCCCTGTAGTTTATCAGCTTCTTCGACGTCCTTCTGGGCTGATTGGCGCTAGTCTACTTTAGGGGACCCATTGCAAATCCCCATAGACTAGCACCTCCACAATGAATTTTGCCGTGCCAGAAGCTTTAAATTAGATAAAAAGTACATAGGCACATAGAAAAGAAATCAATCTAACGAATGATGTGAAAAATGTTATAAAAATACCATAGTTCCTGAGAACGAGGCCCTGAAATGTAGCAGACCGGTCTGTGGCGGCCATCTTCCCTCATCCTGCAGAGCCGTTTCAGGCTTCTGATTGGTTCCATTCTAGCTGAGGAGGAAAAAATATCTGCCAGCAGTCTTGCCAGAACTCCACCTACTGGAAAAGTATATTACACTATATTGTTCATTTTAAGGTTTTTTTTAATTATTATTATTATTATGTAGTACTGAGATTGTCAGCTATGACTAAAGCTAAATACTCACCACCCGACAGAGGAAGATGGATCCAGCGACACCTCCCTGATGACGAGCATTCTACAATCCATCTTCCGCCCAGCGGGCATGCGCAACATCACGCAATGTTACATGACGGGCGCGAACGGGAAGTCAAACAGTCGTGGTACTTTGCATGGAGTCATCAGGGAAATTACAGAACCGAACTGCCGTGACGGTCATTATCGCAGAGCGTCACTAATCGTTGTTCACCTGCCTGTACCCACGTCATGAAATCGCAGAAATTATCGTTCGTCGCTCCCAAAAAAATTACTGGACATCAGGAAAATTGTCAGCAAAATCATGTGGTGGGCATAGGCCTTAAAGGACCACTATTGCGAAAATCGTAAAAAATACATGTAAACGCTTACAAATAAGAAGTACATTTCTTCCAGAGTAAAATGAGCCATAAATTACTTTTCTTCTATGTTGTTGTCACTTACAGTAGGTAGCAGAACTCTGACAGAACCGACAGGTTGTGGACCAGCCCATCTACTCATGGGGGATTCTCATAATTTTGTTTATTTTCAAAAGCACTTATTGAATGGCAGTTGCTCTGTCCAGCTGTCAAAAAGGTGTGCAGCAACCAAGGAAGCTGGCCAGCATCATTGTATAAATCCTTTTCAGGTAATGTCTTTAAAAAGATTAAAACCCATGTTGAGAATCCCCCATGAAGAGATGGACTATACTAGTCCAAAACCTGACAGTTCAGTAAGATTTCTACTACCTACTCTAAGTGACAGCAACATAAGAGAAAAGTAATTTATGGCTATTTTTACTCTGGAAGAAACACTTCTAATTTGTATATGTCTACACGTATTTTAAATTTAAATTTTTTTTGAAAAAGTGGTTCTTTAACCACTTAAGTACCAGTGGTCTCTGCCCCTTTAAGCACCAGAGACCGCTGGTACAGAAACGGCGGAATCACGACAAATCGCCACACATACCCACCGCAACCACCATCACCGCCGCACGTCGGGAACCTGGGGCACCCACTCTGCCGTTTCTATGACGGCAGTGTTCCTTTGAGCCGGCTAGGAGCCGCTTTCATTGGCTCCTGGCCCTGTCTTTCAATGTAAACTACTGTTGGAGTTTCATTTGCTTGATGACACAATGCTGATTGGAGAAGACAATGAACTTTGGAAACTGATCTAATCTGACCCAAGCTAAGTGTACTTTATATATATAACAATGTGCATGTGATAGAACTATATATATTTATAGTACAATTTAGTGCCTTTTCCTGAATGTATGTATTTGTATATGTATGGATTTTACCGTTTTGTAAATTGTCCATTACTGATCTTTGTTTGTCTGATTAAAATCACATTACTGTGCTTTTCCTGTTCCAAAACGGCTGGTTTCCTCAAACTCACTGCTGGCATAAGAAAAGTTAAATATTGCAATCCTTTTAGGAGGCATAGCAATACACTTTATTTTCAAAGTAAAAAAATGAATGGCAGTTGCTCAGTTCAACTGCCCAAAAATGGGGTATTGCATCATTGTATAGACCAGGCTTTCTCAAGCAGTGTTCCCTAGAACCCCAGGGTTCCTTGAGTTCTCTGCAGGGGTTCCTTTGCATTTTCTCCATCGTGGGGGAAGTATAATAGAGCACACTATATTAGAGGGTACTAATAAGGGTCAGAATAATAATGAGCACATTAATAAAAAAACACTAGGATAAGTAGAGAGTATGAGTGGCAGTGTAATAGGGGGTAGTAAAATAAACAGTCATGCCTTTTAAAGACCATGCCTCCTGAAAAATAAATTCAGGGGTTCCTCGGGATCAAAAAACTGTTTACAGGGGTTCCTTGAGAACCAAGGGTTATTTCCAGGGTTCCTCCAGGGTAACAAGATTGGGAAAGGCTGGTATAGATCCTTTCTAGGGAGTACTTTTGTAAATAATACAGTAAATACTGAACACCCCCCCCCCCCACCCTACCCCCGAAGATGTGGACTAGTCCAAAACCTTTCACATCTGTCAGATGTTTACTACCCACTGTCATTTATAGCTCATTATACTCTGGAAGGATTGCACTTCTTATTTGTATGTGTTTACATCTCTTTTAAGTTTTACAATTTTTCATGATAGTGTTCCTTTAAAGCGGAATGAAACCCAGCATTTCTTCTTTGCTCTAATACAGGCATGGGCAAACTTGGCACTCCAGCTGTTAAGGAATTACAAGTCCCACAATGCATTGCAGGAGTCTGACAGCCACAGTCATGCCTCATAAAGGCAAATGCATTGTGGGACTTGTAGTTCCGTAACAGCTGGAGGGTTGAGTTTGCCCATGCCTGCTCTAAGGCTGCTTACACACAGGGACGTTACAGGCGCACGTTAGTGCACCTGTAACGCTCCTCCAACGCACAGCAATGTAACACAAGTGGGCTGTTCACACAGCCCATGTTGCGTTACATGTAACGCTGCACGTTGTCCGGAAAGTGCAGCATGCTACGGCGTTAGAGCGGCTATAGCCGCGTTAGACTGTTTGCACATGCTCGGTGGGGGGCAGAGAGGAGGCGGGGAGAGCCAGCTACAGTAGCCGCGCACATGGCTATTTAATATTCACTGCACTGGCGGCAGCTGATTGGCCGGCGGGACCACGTGATGCGGAGTGTCTCGCTCCGCATCACGTGGTCCCGCCGGCCAATCAGCGCCACTCTGTGAGACCTTATAGGGATAGAGCCGCCTAACGCGGCTCACTCTACCGTCCTTTCTTGCAGCACCATACGTTGTGTTAGGTGCACGTTATGCGACCTTAACGTGGCACCTAACGCAACGTCTTGGTGTGCAAGTAGCCTAATAGATTATTTACAGCATATTATATACAACCAGCATTTTTTTTTTACTAGAACAGCATTCAAAGGTTACACACAGGACTTAGAAGTTCCCTGCCAGCAAAGCTGGATGCATCCAAAGTGCAGATAATGTTATCTTGTATTTAACCACTTCCGGATACCGGGTGGTTTTGCTGATCGGTGCTGCGTGGGCTCTCCAGCCCGCAGCACCGATCAGCTAGCAGCCAGGCCGATCAGACTTCCCCCCTTTTTTCCCCACTAGGGGGATGTCCTGCTGGGGGGGTCTGATCGCCGCCGGCTGCTTGCGCTTGCGGGGGGGCTCTCTTCAAAGCCCCCCTCCGCAGCGCTTCCTGGCCGCCTTCCCCTTCCCTCCCTCTACCTCCCCCTGTGAGCGGCGCAGGACGGAATTCCGTCCTGCGCCGGATAGGATAGGCTTCAGCCTATCAGGTGCCGGCGGTCCCCGGCCAATCAGAGGCCGGGGATCGCCGATCTCCGCCACGGCGCTGCTGCGCAGCAGCGCCGTATACATGTAAACACCGGGGAAGATCTTCCCCGTGTGTTTACATTTACCCTGCGAGCCACGATCGGAGGCTCGCAGGGTGTTCACGGAGACACCCTCCGTGAACTGACATGGAACGGCCGCTCATACGAGCGGCCGTTTCCATGCAATCCACTTCAGGATTCAGGGGCGTAGTTAAGCGTACGCCGAATCCTGAAGTGGTTAATTGTATCAAGTGAGAAATGTAAATAAACACTTCTCCGACACTGCAGGCTCTGCTGAACAAAGTCAGACAATCAGAAAGCATTTCTGCTTATGTTAGAACATGAATAAAGCAGTTATAAATAAAATGCAGTTATAAATAAAAGTCAGCTCTCAGAGAAAAGAAAGTGTACTTTGGGAATGTATAACCAGTTCGGCCTATCTGGACGAGCTTCCTCGTCCAGATAGGCGCTGCTGCTGCCGCCGCCTTGTGCGCGCGATCGGGCGCGCCCCCGCGTGCGCTCCCGCTGCCCGCCGCTAGCCCCCGATCAGTGAATGGGAATATAATTCCCATTCACCGATCTATCTTCCCCGCAGAAATACCGACGCTTTCTCTCCAGAGAGCGCGGTATTTCTGCCCCCAGGAAACATTTCCCCTGCTTTAAAGTTCCTAGATGCGAAATCGTTCGCATCTAGGATTTTTTTCACTGTGGCCATCTTGTGGCCGAATAGTAAACTGCACCACAATTCACTTTTAATAAAAAAAAATATATATTTTACATTTAAAATTAACAGTTTCCCTCCCACACCAAAAATTACCCACATACACTTTTTTTTATTAAAAATTAAAATAAAAAATACAATTAAAAAAAAACAAAAACAACATTAATAGTTACCCAAGGGTCTGAACTTTTTAAATATGCATGTCAAGAGAATATGTTATTATATTATTTAAAATTATAAGCTTATAAATAGTGATGGACGCAAATTGAAAAAATGCACCTTTATTTCTAAATGAAATATCGGCACCATAAATTGTGATAGGGACATCGTTTAAATGGTGTAATAAGCGGGACAGATGGGCAAATAAAATACATGAGTTTTAATTACGCTAGCGTATATTAATTTAAAACTATAATGGCCAAAAACTGAGAAATAATGAATTTTTTTTTTCATTTCTTTCTTAATCTTCCTGTTAAAATAGATTTAGAAAAAAATAATTCTTAGCAAAATGTAGCACCCAAAGAAAGCCTAATTAGTGGCGGAAAAAACAAGATATAGATCAATTCATTGTGATAAGTAGCAATAAAGTCATAGGCGAATGAATGGGAGGTGAACGTTGCTCGGATGCATGAGATTTTCGGACTGCGGTGCTGAACCGGTTAATTTCTAAATGAATAATAATACTTATGCACAAAAGCAAATATGATAACCGCATGGCATATAAAAAGTAGGAAAACATGTTTTTATTGATTATTATGTCAGGGTTTTATACCGCTTTAAGTAACCAAACACTCATATTCAATAATTAAATAGCCATCTACCCCAAATCAGGGCTGGTTCTCTCATGAAGCAAGGTGAAACATATGCATCAGGGGGAAGATTACAGGTGCAGCATTTTTGTACTGTGCGTTTACACTAACAGCATGTAGACCGAGTAGGAAGAGAACGAGACTCGCAGCCAGCCAGTGTGCTATTGTGTTAAGCTGCAGCATGTCATGTGAGAACATTAAATGAAGCAAAGCAAATTGTTGTGTATTGTGTGATCAGCGCATCAGGGCCTCCTTTGGGGCGCATCCTCACAAGTTTGTCTCAGGCAGCAAAAAGTTTAGAACCGGCCTCGCCCCAGATAAAAAAAATTTAGTTGGCTTGTGCCCCCTAGAGACATGAAATTAAAGTGGAACTGAACTCTTGCACAGGACAGAAAGAAAGCATAGAGAAATGCACCCTGTACCTACTGTACCTAGAGAGTTTAGCCTGCTTACTTCCCCTCTCATTTAGGTCGAATCACAAGTTGTAATCTGATCTCTCCCCTGTGTCACATGACTGCCATGGCAGAGATGGCAGATAAGCTCAATTGAAAGCACAGGCTGTAGCCAATATGTCTGCTTCCATGAATCAGGAAGTAGAAACAGTGCAGATTTATTTTAGAATTCGTATCAGCTGTAACAAACAAATGATTTTTGTTTAAAGGTTATTATGCTGTTGCTTATCTTTTAGAGCAGAGAGGATGTTCTGAGTTCAGGTCTGCTTTAAGTACCCCAGATACAGGAATTAAGTAGTAAACCTCTAGGCTGACAAAGATCAACAAGTTTTACCAGGCAGTCTATAGTTTCTCAAAATGACTGTATTAACTTTGAATCAGTCAGATAAGATATCTTTCTCAGCTACAGCTGGCCATACATGCATTCATTTGGTAATCTATTTCTGGCAGATTCAATCACTTTGGTCTAATCTGCCAATTAACTATTGGCCCTACTTATCTGATTAATTGACTTTCGATAAATAAATAGTGCAAAATGGATCTAAAATCTAATGGGACCTGCTGAGAAATGTCTGTGCAGGACATGATTTTGGCTCATAGCTATTTATTGCATGAAGCAATACAGAACTTGCAGTTAAAATAAAGTTCAATAATTTTCTGGTGACATTTGTCAAAAATGTAACTTACCGTGTATGGTAGAAATCAAACACTATCAGATCTAATTCTAATTAAATAGGGATCGATTGACTTGGCATACCAGGCCATTATTGACCTGTGTTGGCATAATTTCCAAGTATTGATCAGAATGCTGAATAAAATCTGAGTCTAAATACAATTCAGAAGTGTTGCTGATATTACATTTTGAAGGATGAAATTATAACAATAAGAATAAATGATCATTAATTAATTCCCTGTCAAATAACACTTTCTGCTTTCCCCCCCCGCACAACGTGCACGTTCACATTTCCAATGTAGTCTACTGCATCTGAATAATTATGGAATGAACATGGAAAATTGTAGAAAAATGCAAACGCAGAACAACGAAAACCTGGAATCGCGGGGAAAACTCAGTTTCAAGTGTGTTTTCTGCCTTAAAGACTTTGGATAAGTTGTTAAAGTGAACCCGAGCTGAATTAAACTGATGAGATAAACAATTGTATTTATCCTCCTACTCCTAAAAATTACCTTTTTAGATATACCATGGTTTTATTTTACATTTAAACATTTACAAAGTAGATTGAATATTTTATTGCCTCTGATCAATGGCAGTCTATTTAATGTCCCCGAGTTAAAATGTATGGACTAGTGCAGGGCCGGGCCGAGGCATAGGCTGGAGAGGCTCCAGCCTCAGGGCGCAGTGTGGGAGGGGGCACACAATTCATTCAGCTGTCATTACTAATTGTGTTTGAAGCAGAAAGAAATAATAAAAGGGGATACATGGCAGTGACTGCAAGCCAGATAACTAGATATTAAGGTGTTGGGGAGGTTGTGGGCCCTGTGGCGCCTCTTAGTCTAATAGCAATCAGTGTGTGACGGCTGGGGTGGGAGGGATGGGGGGCGCACTTTGGTGTCTCAGCCTTGGGTGCTGGAGGACCTTGTCCCTGCTCTGGACTAGTGACCTTTTTCTATCTCTCCCTGCACTCAAAAGTTGTATTCTGCCAAGAAAACTTTTATTGCTGTAATTTGCTTATCAGTGAGATTTACTTTAGTCTAGACAAGGTACTGACAGGGCAGATGTTGTCACTTGCGTGCCTGAAAATTAACTCTTTCAGGGAGCAAAATAAAACAAGAAACACAGCCTGGTTATTAATGTCTTGCACTGTATATACACAATTATGTCACATGTTGCCTTGGGTGCGCTTTAAACCATATTTATATGGAGGGTCGTATTCATTCACAATTTGTTTTGTTTTTGAAGCAGCAGCTGGGGAGAAAAGTCAACAAAATCCAGTATGGTTTGTGTCAGAGATCATTTTTATTTCCATTCACGGTCAAACAAACTTCACATACATTGTGCAGGAGTTGAGTGTCTCTCAGCAGCATAATAGCGAGAGTCATCCAGAGAAATGCTGCAGGGGAGGGAGAATGGGCGTGCTGCTGAGCTCCGTGCATCGGATCCTCTCCACCAGGCAAGCTGCACAGACACATTGCACAGTGCCAGTGTACTCTGCAAACAGAGGATGTGCACTGTCCTCACCTAAGACAAGTAGCTGTGCACTCCTAGCATATACTGGGAAAGTATAAAGGAATACAATAGCCAGTAAGTCTGGTGAGGATGTCAGAGCAGTATTGCCACTTGTTGTATACTTTTAAGCAAGTGAATATATCATATTCCAATAATCCTGTTTTGGACAGACAACCTGAGATGCACTGGAAGATGGACCTGGACCTGCTCCTGAGGGCATTCTTTGAATATACAGTAATGTCTACATGGATGCCTGAAGTGTGACATTAGCCTGGTGGACACTATGGGCTGTGCACCTGTTATTGAAGCACGTGCACTTTGGTGCATTTATAGGTTTACCTAAAGTTTCTTGGAACCGTATGTTATTTTTTTTTTAAGGTGGAAATGAAGAAATGCCAGAGATTAACAATTATTATTGATGGCTATGGAGGCTGGATTGTCTCACTATCTTGTACATGGCCAGGTAAGATCTACCTTCAATGAGACTCCTCAAGCAGAAAACACAAGCATGGATTATTACTACTATAATAATAACTCCTGGTCTGACATACCGTTATACCTTTTCCCAGTTCCAGTGCTAACAGGAATAACTGTCACCTGTATCATTCTTTTTCTTATTGGGATATTTGGGAACATCATGACCATGTTGGTGGTGTCCAAGTACAAGGACATGAGGACTACCACAAACCTGTATCTGTCCAGCATGGCGTTTTCAGACCTGCTCATCTTTATCTGCATGCCCCTTGACCTGTACAGACTGTGGCAGTACAGACCCTGGAATTTCGGGAGCCTTTTGTGCAAGCTCTTTCAGTTTGTCAGCGAAAGTTGCACTTATTCCACAATTCTCAATATCACAGCCCTGAGTGTGGAAAGGTATTTTGCCATCTGTTTCCCTCTGAAAGCCAAAGTGGTCATCACTAAGGGAAGGGTGAAGCTGGTCATCTTTGTCATCTGGGCAGTGTCTTTTGTCAGTGCTGGACCCATCTTTGTCTTAGTTGGGGTTGAACATGAGAATGGTACCAATCCTCTAGAGACAAATGAATGTAAAGCTACAGAATATGCTGTGAAGTCAGGTCTGCTTACAATCATGGTGTGGACCTCCAGTGTCTTCTTCTTCTTACCTGTCTTCTGTCTCACTGTCCTCTACAGTCTCATTGCAAGAAAGCTGTGGAAGAGGAAGAGGGACTCTATAGGACCTAGTGCCTCTCACAGGGACAAGAACAACAAACAGACTATAAAAATGCTAGGTAGGAGATGCCATTTATATGGTTCTTTGCTGTTCTTCTAATTTCAGTGTTTGCCTGTGTGACATTAATGTGGGACATCGCTTGGCCACTTGTGCTCTGAGTGATACAAGCTATGCACTGCAGTTACAGTGAAGTAGACAAGTACTGTCCTAAATGTATTAAATGCATTGGTAAATGTAATGACAAGCCCTGATGCAGAGAGTATACATTTGCAGGAACTCTTAGCTCCAAATACTGAAAAATGCGCTTTATGGATTCTTTCATTTTTAGAACAACAGATACATCCCCATGATGTCCAGCTTAGTCTCCTTCAAACTATCTTCTATGCAGATTTGCCCTCCTTACACATTTTTTGCTACTTGCTTCTAAACTGTGTGTACAGGCAGCCACAACTTGAAGGCAAAATTGTATCTCGACAAGGTTTTCTCACTGATAGACTTTGAGCCTGAGTGTTATTACATACCATTCACAGCACTTTTCAAAAGGAAATTAAATTTCCTGCAACTACACAGCAAGTGCAGAATTCATTTCGAAGAAGAATGTGTTCATTTGTATTACATATATATATATTTTTTTTTCTTTGGGCATTGGCAACTCAGTATTTAGATTAGATTAGAAAAAGCAGGGAACACTTTACCTTCCAATTGTTGTTAAGGTGAAACTCCGGTCTTGTTTAGCAGTAAGCAGTCCCTCAAGTCTAGCTTTACACATCATAAGGATAAATGGCAAACATTACTGCAGCTTACTTACCTTTTCTGGTGTATGCAAAATACAGATATTCACATTGCTCAAATATAGACTGTCCTTTGTCCTACTGTGTTAAGCCTGGTACACACTATCAGTTATGGTTGGCCAATCAATTACCAATTTTATCATATCCATGTAGTATGAGTATCAGATATTGAATACTATGAGCAGACAGTATAGGTAAACCCTCATACTACACAGTGGGGGTAAAATTGGTCCATGATGTGACATTCATAATAGAAAGTGTGTACCAGGATTTGCTAAAGCAGGAAGATGGGAATATATAGAGAGGCCACTTTCAGTACAGATTTCATGCTTAAAGAGCAGGGTGCTGTGACAGTGGTACAGCTAATCAGCATATGGCTGTCCCCATTATGATGTATGGATTCTGCATATGCTGCAGGGTATCCCATTCATTTCTGGCTGCAGATTGGCACGAAAATATCGTTTTTAATAACACTGCATGAGTAAATAACTTGCAGAGCTCCAATCTATGTTTATAGCATTTCTTTTATTGAATTTTATTACTATTATTATTCTTTTTAGAAAAGCAGAATTTACTGCCGACACTTTATCGAAGTTAAACTAATTAATTGTTATCATACAAAGCATTCACATAAACTGGCAGATTTTGCTGCAGAGTTAAGGTGGCCACACACCGTACAATTTTAAAATTTGTACTTAATTCAAAAATTACTATTATTTTTTTCTGATGGTAAAGCCTGGTACACACACTTTCAATCTTGTTTGTCCAATCGATGACCAATTTTTCCACCTCCATGTTCTATGAGAGCTTACCTACACAATCTGCCCATAGTACTCAATATTTGACCCTCATACTACATGGAAGTGGTAAAATTGGTCAGTGATTGGCCAATCATAATTGAAAGTGTGTACCAGGCTTAAGGTTGCATACACACACATCCAATTTTGATTGGCCAATTTTACCACTTCCATGCAACATAAGAGCTTATTTACACAATCTGGTAATAGTTTTCACAATCTGTTGGCCTTCATACTACGGGTAAAATTCACCAGTGATTGGCCAAACGAAATCAAATGTGTGCATGCACCCTAACATTTATAAAAATCTCACCAATGTACCACACACGGGTTCAAATTTCCCCCAATTATAAAAAAAAGATTGAAAACACTGAAAAACTGCTTGGGTCTATATATAAAGAAATTAACAATCTTCAATACACCATTCAATTTTCATAAAAATTGATCAGAGAAATCCATTACTTCTGATCGACTTATATTGAAAAAAAGAGACATTTAAAAAAAAAGCTTTTGATTTTTCTGTATAACCAATCATTTTTATCAAATTGCCATAAAATGTGGTCATTTAATTGTATTGTGTGTGGCCACCTTTAGTCAGATCAATAGAGTTTGCTAATAGCTATAGTTACTCATGGGGATGAGTGGAAGGTAGCCTGGTCTGGCCATTTTTAGTGATAACTTATCTGTGGGTGTCAGGAGACACTGGCTTGGCTTGGATCTTGGTGGGTGAATTGTGTAAGGGTTGGCGGGGGAGGGGGATAGCTAGTATAACCCAAATTCAACAGTGTTCATCATGAAGTGTTGGCCTGAATAAAAGGGTATTTTAAGGGGAAAAACAGCTCCCGGGGGGAAACCTTTGGATCTTAAGGCTGGTTTCACAGTAGGACGTTAAAGTCCCACGTTACAGCAGCCAGTAACACAGCCTAACTCACAGCACTGTAAAATCAATCAAACAGTTCACAGTGCACACGTTGCGTTACATAGTAACGCAGCACGTTTAAACAAAGTGCTGCATGCTGTACGTTATACTTGGGTAAGCCACGTTAGACTATTTGCACATGCTCAGTAATGCTGGAGGAGGTCTCCCCTCCTCCTCCGCGGCCAGCCACATGGCTAATTAATATTCACTGCACTGTGGTGACTCGTGGTGGGACTTGTAGTGTTGTCCGGATCATGAACAAATTGTTCATTTGATCCAGATCTTTTTTGTGAGTCGAATCATCCGGATCACCACAATGAACGATTCGGTTCACAGTGGATGTCTGTCTGGAAGAAACAGGAACATACAGAATGTACAGTGCAGGGAAAGTCCTGTCCTGCTAGTCATTTCACCCCCAGTCTGCTTCCCTAGTAAAATGATTCAAATGATTCAGTTCAAAGATCTGGATCTTTTCAATGATCCGATTCAAATGATCCGAATCCTTAAAAAGATCCGGACTTCCTATCACTAACCTGGAGCGGCTGCTTTGAGAGCTGCATAATGCAGCTCAATCTGACGTCCAACTTCAACACCACCATGCGTTGCGTTAGGGGCACATTATGCGACCATAACGTCCCCTAAAACGCAACGTCTTGGTGGGAAAGTAGCCTAAAGAGCCTTCCCTCTTTCTCTTCAGCAGAGGTGATTCTGCACTGAGACCCTTGAAGATCCGCTTGTTGGTGCTTCTCAGGTGCAGTATCAGCTTCCCCTCGGCTTCTGCAGGAATAGCTGAGCCTGACAGGGTATACCTTACTGCAGAGGAGCAGGCGTCTGCGCAGTAGAGTGGACCCAGTCAGGCTCGTCTATTTCCTCCAGAGCTCAAGAGAAAGCCGCTACTGCACTTGCGCACACTCACAGTGTGTTTATTGAAAAGACGGGAGAAATGGTTTATCATTGCAGGCAGGATGCAGATGAGAAGTACACATGGCTTTTATAAACTGTTATATAAACATATTGTGGAGTTTGTGTAAAGGGCAAATATTTTATTATACACAGAGCAGGAAGGAATCATAGCTGCAGTGCTGGCCACAGAGAGTTAATCTTACAGCTATAACAGGTGGCCAGAGTCAGCTCTGTGTTTGTAGTGAAAAGACCGTCTGCTTTTCCCTCCTAGCTCCTTTCTAACTACCTTATATGGGTGATGCGATAGAGGGAGGAGTTTAGAAAGCTATATTCAAGCTGCATCTGGCATTCCCATAGGAAGTCAATTTTGCAAACCTAAACAAACCAGAAAAAAAACAAAAAACAATAATGCAAATATTTAGCCTAAACTAGTACTTTTAGAATGACAGACTCAACCATTTCACCGTATATTTAACAACACAACTTACAACCTCATTTCCAAACAAGTTATGACACTATGTAAAAAGTAAATAACAGAATTTGCAAATCGTGTAAATCCTATTTGTAACAGAAAATAGTACAAAATCAACATAGCAAATGTTGAGGCTGGGAACACACTAGGTAGAAGAGCTAGAGTTGTGGAAACCGCTAGCATTTTTTACATTTATGAAAGTGTACGGGCTGCATGTAAAAATGCATATAAGTGCGTTTTACATTGTGCGTTTTGAAAATGCACAATTTGATGCATCATTTTTAAAAACGCATGTAAAACGCACATAATTTATCTCAAAGAAGACGCAGAGGAATGTGTTTTTACATGCGTTTCTGATGCATTTTTTTATATGTTACTGTATTTTACTCCTTGATTAGGGAAATTAATAAAAACGCAAACGCGAAACGCACCAAAAAATTGCACAGCAAAGAAAACAAAAAACAAAAACAATAAAAACGCACAGTGCAGAAAATGCATGGTTTTCTGCACAGCCTGAAACTAATGCCAGCAACATTTTTCAAAAAAGTTGTGACAGGGTTATGTCTACATACAGTATGTGGTCCATCATCCCTTCTTTTAACAAAACTCTGTAAACATTTGGGAACTTTCAGCTGCTCAACAGTTCAGGGTCTCAATTGTAATATTTTTAATTTTGTACCATGTCAAATGATGACAGGTCGATACCTAGCACCAAAACTCTGTTAGGCCTGGGACCCACTAGCAGTGCTTTTTCTAAGTACTTGTGATTTGTAAAGCTCTTGCTAATGTAATGCTATGGATGATTTTTAGAAAATCACATCCCTCAAGTGGGATCACACAAAGCTTTTCAAATCACAAGCGCTCAGAAAAGTGCTGCTCGAGGGTCCCAGCCCTAATTGTGGAGACAGACTGTTGTAGTGTGTGCAAAATATGGGCCATCTGGAATGAGCAAGGCCTTTCCTGAAAAGAGGTCTTTTGGATGGCAACATATGTTGCTCTAAAACCTGTTAGTGGTACCTTCCCAGGTACTTGGCTGCTCATGCCATGTGACCAAATACAACCACATAACACCACGGGTTACTGGCTTTTGAACTGTATAATGCCGAGAGGCAGTGTGGTTTTCAGATGTGTTTGTGAGCAGATGCAGTGGTTTCCATTACAGAATCATCTCCATTCTTATTGCAGTGTTGCCTGAGAACCCAAAGAAAATGACCACTGATTCTTGGCTTTCACTATATTTCTTGCATATAGAGATATTGCAAAAGCATAACCATAACCTCCAAGTCTATGTAAATGAGAGAGACCAGGAGCCCAAGGGTACAGTATCATTAGACAAATTGATGTAAGCACATGTGTATAAATATTATACTCACAAGGGTGGGTTGCAAAACTTGCAACCACCGTCCTTGCTCGGTGACCCAGGTTTGTAGGCGCAGATGCTGGTTGGTCGCTCTCCCGGATTAGTTGTGAGGACTAAAGATCCTCATGACTAAAAAAAACCCCTGAGGGGTATGGACTATACTAAAAAAACACTGGTGGAGGCGCTCTTGATGATATGATACTACTAGATGTTGTATATATGAGAAGTATCATTTCTTACCTTCTCAGAAGGACAAACCATTATTTAATGGAAAAAGTAATGTTTATCCACGCACAATAGACAACGCATTTCATGGGTCTTGGCCTGCTTCCTCAGGTCAATACAAGTGCCTGTAGAACTTTTGGTCACGAATGAGAGCGTCTGAAAATGCAAATATACAATATCTAGTAGTATAATATCATCAAGGGCACCTCCACCAGTGTTTTTTGCATGCTGCAAGCTTCTTATCGCCTCGAATTGCAAATGGCCCATAGTGTGAACTTCACCTAAATGTCACGTAAATTCTCCTGAGACAGAAGAATTTTATTTTTGTTGTAAATTAGCTTCACGTGACCTCGATGCTTTCTCCTTCCAAGCTGGAAAGAGGAGGCATCGGAATCGAAATATTAGCTGCAGCAAAGGGGAGTGAATGAGAAGCTTGAAGGTTTTGAGAATGGCCAATGGTAGGGCAAGAAATCTGAAGACAGTACAACAGCTATTGCCTGTGTCAAAGGTAATAACAGCTAGAGCAGTGTGACTGTGGTGGTAACCAACTGATTCTGGGTTTATGGCCTTATTTTACTCTACTGGAAACTAGGGTGTAAAGCAAATCTCCGTACCAAATTAAAAATCCTGCAGCGTCCCTGTAAAGGCAGTTATCATTACCTGCACAGTCTTGTCCCACGAAGCCACCCGAAGACCCTGCATCACCTGACTTCTGGTGCTTTGCCCCGCCTCTCCTCTTTCTCCGGGGAAAATACGCCAATATATTTACTGCAGGTGCCGCAAGTTGGGTGGTGCAGGGTCTTTGGGAGGGCTTCCCGGGACAAGAATGCGCAGGTAACTACAACTTTTTTTTACAGGGACACTGCAGGATTTTTAATTTAGTCTAGAGATCCACTTTAAAGGCCTTATTTTGAGACTCACTGTTTACTTAAAAGTAGGTTTTGCCTGCAGCTTAACTCATGACATAGAACAGGAAGTGGAATTGTTTTCTAATTCTATTTTACATGCTATTTACTTTTCCTCCACATTTCTAAAGGTCATCAACAAAATTCCTCATTCTTCAAGAGCCAGAACACTCTGGGCCCAATCCAATTCCCTTTTTCTCCTAGGTGATATTTTCACATTACAAATAAAATGCCTTTTAAGCCACTAGCAAGCAAGAAAATACTATAATATTTTTTGACAGTAATTTTTCACCTTCTTTTAGGTACTTTTTTAATTACACAGTGCAAAAGCTATTTAAAGCCTAAGATGAAAAATTATCTCCTAGGAGAAAACTTAAGACTAAGAGAATCAATAAATTGGATCAGGCCTTCTGTGTCCATAGTGTTGCACTTCAATTAACTCTGTGACCGGTGTTTCCAATTCCAAACAGAAGACAGTTCATTCTTGTACCACCTTTCACCAAAAAGTGTCTCCCTAAAGACAGAACTCAATGCTACTTCTGACACCCATTTGGTAGGTCACCAAGCACCTTAAGGGAATCAAACCTTCCTACTGCCACCAATCCAGATAATAAAAAGTGAAAGGATTCGTGGAGTGGCACGTACCATAGTTCCTATGGGTGCATAACCTGTATACTGAGCTACATCCAATCATCAAATGCAAAAAGTCCAGAGGTTGGTTAGCACACCATTTTTAAAACGGTTTGTTATGTTTGCACTTTTCTGATGGAGGGGATCTTGTGTGGCCCAAAACAATTGTCATCCTTGTGGTTGACACGTGCACTGAAGAATAAAAAATACTTGAAAATGGTATGTTGAAAAACCTCTCGACTTTTTGCCATCCAAATAATAAGTCACCTTTGTCTTTTCTCACACCCTAAAGTGGACCCAAATTAAAAATACAAGATTTCAGAAATAAAATCTATTTTCTAAATTATAATAATAAATAGCAGCCCTTTAATATAAAATATTTTACATTTATTGGAGGAACCCCTCCCTTCCTTTCAAATTGCTGGGACAAAATACGGCAATCTGGTGAAGTAGGTGGTGTCCGGCAATAGAGGAATTGCTAATGGCTGCCCCCAGTATAATCCTAGTTATGAAAAGAGAAGGGTGAAAAGCATGCACTGAAATGCCCATAGGCTTGAAGGAGTGTTTATTTATCTTTGTATGTGCCAGAGTGGTGCAACTAAATATTTTTAATGAAAAAAAAATGTTTGGTTTGGGTCCGCTTTAAGGCCCGTATCCACTATGCAATTTTTTCAACATTTGGCAATTTTTTGAGCAACGAGAGATCATTTCTGCAATCTTGCAATGTGGGTGAAAATTTTTTGGCTGAAACACACACTTTGTAAACAACATCGTACATGTGTGCGAAAAAGGCACATAAAGATGTTTTAAATAATGAATTATCCCCTCTACTTCTACTACACAATTTTCAGTTTTCACTTGGATTGGTACCTAATGACTGGAACAAATGGATGGAAAGAGGTTTCATTAAGATAAGGAATAAGGGATATGAAGGAAGAGGATTAGCACAAAGACTGGCTGGCAATCAAAATCAGTTTCAGTTACCACAAATAGGTATTTTAGATACCTTTCCAAATCTCAAGCTACATTCACTCAAATAAAATAATACAAGTGGCAGATGGAGGCAGTCACAGACCGCAAGGGCCAGTCTGCGATCGGTCAATTGATCGGAGTCAGAAATCCTCTCACACTGTCATTTTGCTCATCACGAAGCGTAACCTGACTTCGCAAGTTGATGAACCGACTAGCGGAGGGAGCGTTCAGATGCCAAAGGATTCACCGCACACATACAATTCAAAAGCTACCACCACCTGTGAGACAGCACAGGACTAAATATTTTAGCACACTGCGAACACTGTAAGTTAACCCTTACCGGTATGCAGGGATCGGCACCAAACCTGTTTATCTGTGCCCGATTCCAGCATACGAGTTATAAATACAGGATACTCTAGAACACAAGGTAACGTTTTCAGGGGAGTAAGTACGATTGTGTATGTTCAACAACAGGTCATAACCGCTAAACGACTTTTAAACGTTTAATAACAAAAATGCATTACACACATTTATACAGATTAACACATAGACACATAGCTAAAAATAAAAGGAATACAATTAGAAAGTTCTTAATATAGTTATGGCTGAGCAGTCCATTTGGAGAATAAAGAAAAAGAGTCCGGTTTAAATTAGGCATTAATGATAAGAGTCCTTGGAACAATGCATGCGTTCGGCCCTTCTGTGGAACGCATGCTCGAAGCTCTTCTTTAGCAGATAAAATGATGAAGGACCAAGGCGGGCCATGCGGGCCCCAGATTTATACAATCTTAGAATTGGGTCTGAATTACCTCCAAACTAGGTGTGTTTAAGGCGGAGTTACCTCCTGGTCAGCAAAAGGGGCAGGATTTCTGTGCAAGCCTAAAATTACACAATTTGCCAACAGCCTGCGCCATTTCTGTCTGGATTGGTGCACAGCGAATCCGAGGGCAGATTCGTAACCTGCAGCCGATGTGTGATCCGATGACACCAAATACCGTTAGATTAGCATGTGTGGTCTGCCAGTGACACATAGCTCACTTTCCCTAGCAGCTGTACCCCTATAACTTGGATGAGCTATCAGGCTGATTTTTAGGAACCAGAAAATATATTTGTCTTTTGTCTGCGATAATCACATCTTGAATTATTAATAAATGAAATTGGTCTATTGTCTGTTCTCAGTTTTGGAGGGAACCTCTTATCTCTGCTAGTTCTGTCTAGCTTTTGGAGAGGGGCTGTAAGCACTAAGTGGTCTCAGCAGGAGGTCCAGCCACCTGTGACATTCCTCTCTCTACCTAGCAATGCAGGACATGGGGGGGAAGGTGGATGAAGGGAATGTACTCTGCAGTTCTCTCATGCTTTCAGAGGGGAAAAGAGAAAGGGGAAAAAAAACTGTCATTTTTTTAGAGAGAATGTCACTTCTGCTGATGGCGCAATTGGTGTGCGCAATATGCAAGTTTATTCATCACAGAGGCGCTTTTGTTGAGGAATATATAAAGCATGATAAATAGTAAGGGTAAGTAAGGTGATAGTCAATGAGATTCATATAATTCAGAATTATGCATTTTGTTCTGCAAATATATGCAGTTCAAAAATGGACAAATTGAACGAAACCAAGTTGGTATTTTCTTGTTGCATTTTCAAATTACATAAATTTAAATTTGCATTAAAAATGTGCCTAATTCTAGATCAATTCTCTAGTAATGACACAAGCCTTAGACCTAAAATGCTCTAATGTTGTACAGTTAACTTCCAGAGACTAATCATGTTATGGAGATGTTCCGGACAGTTTGAAGGACACTTTGATAATTGGTCAAACCTCATGTAATTTGGTATTAAGAGGAACATCCTATACAGTATTGCATAGCTGGTACCATACTCAGTGGTTTGGGTTATCAGTGAGGGTTAGGTTAAAGTATAAGGTTAAGTTAACAATGAATATGGACTCAAGAGATTAGAGAAGTGTTAGGTTAGTCTTCGAGAAAGGTTGCATAGCTACATAAATAGTTTGATAGGAAAAATACATCTGTCCAAGTCCAACCAGAATAATAAAATACCGAAATAAATGAAAATAAATAAATATTCACATTAGGTTAGATTTATGTATTTGGCAAGCAAGGAATTAAAAAATAGGTGCATAGTGGTTAGCGATATTGGAGGTCATGTAGCACTAAGGAATGTGTTTGTAGTTAGGCTTAGAACAGGGGGTGAGTTTATGCTGGGTAGGAGTATAAAGATCAAGAAAGGTCTGGTGGGGCCATCACGATTCAGAATGTCAGGGTTACCGGAATCCTTCTACACCAAGTAGCTCCAAACACGTATTTGCACCGAAGATGTTTAATACTACACTACAAGAAGGGAGATGAAAAGAGCCCACAGATGAGCTCATGTGGAAACTGGACCAATTAACTGGTAATAATGGTTTACATTAAGCTCATCCAGCTTTCGTTCTTCATAACTTTTATGGTGAATAAAGCTATAAATCCCTGCCTGGGCTCCTGATCACATGAGTATGTCAACTAGATATTGCCTGCTAAGCTGTGTGCTGGGACGCTGCAGGCAGCTCTACCCACTCAGTGGCCCATATGCAGTTCACCTTTTCTCCTTAGTTTTCTCCTAGTTGATATTTTCACACGTTGCCAATAAGGGATCTTTTAAACCCCAAGCAGGCAAGAAAATACGCACAATTACATTTATGGTACTTTTACCACTACTTTTTGTGTTCTTTTAATTGCAAAATGCTGAAATGTTATTTTAAAGAGAAGATGATATTTTTTTTTATTATCTCCTTGGATAAAACTCAGGAGAAAAGTTCATTGGATATCTGGGTCTACTGTATTTGTTTTACTTGTGTAATTCTCATAAAAGTCTTTAATCTAGTTATGTATGGCTTGTTGCTGTTGGGAAGTAACACTTTGTATAGTTTCTAACGTTTTTCTCTTTGCTCTTCCAGCTGTGGTGGTGTTTGCCTTCATCCTGTGCTGGTTGCCTTTCCATGTGGCACGCTACTTGTTTTCAAAGTCTTTTGAAGCAGGATCCTTGGAAATAGCACTGATCAGCCAGTACTGTAACTTGGTCTCCTTTGTGCTCTTCTATCTAAGTGCTGCCATCAACCCTATTTTATATAACATCATGTCTAAAAAATACCGTGCAGCTGCCTGCAGACTATTTAGACTAAAGAGGATTTCCCGGAAAGCACCTTATACCACAAACGAGGGGAGTTCTCCTGTTTGGACAGAGTCCAATATCAGCACATGACACAAGATGTCCTCACAAAGGAAAGATGGGCTACCTGTTCAACATTAAAGCCATATCATGTAAAAATCACATGGGAGTTACCAGATGCATTGTGTGTTTAATCTCTTCACATAATAGATCTAAGGTTTACCTCAGGATACTGCCTATATGTCATGGAAATCAAGGATGGCCTGATGCACCAGTTGAATCCACTGTTCTAGTTTTGTCTTCAATATCATTTTTTTATTGATTTCACAGAAGGGTGCTTAGGACAGTATAAGCATCGTTACATCTGCATCTACTAAGCTATACCTTAACCTTACTTGTCTGGAGTGCTGCTATGAACTGTCAGTTTGTGTAATGCATTGTGCTGTTTCATGCACTTACTGTCTTGTAGAGGTTTTGTTCATTACAGTATGAGTTTTTAATGTCATGTGGAAAGATACAGAAAAATAAAGCCTCTTCAAAAAATAAAACGGTTTACCACTCTTTTGATTATTTTGATAGACAAATAAAATGAATGCCATATATAGTATTCCTCCTAACATTTGAAACAATGAAATAAAGACATGCTGCCCTTATTCAATTCATTTTTTCTCCTGAGTTTTCTCCTTGGAGATAATTCTTCATAACTTTTCAGCTCTCTGCAAAGGAAAAAGTACCAAAAAGCAGGGAGAAAAGGCACTGTCAAAATTATTCTATTTTCTTGCTTGTTGGTGGCTTAAAGGACAACTGTAGTGAGCAGAATATGGAGGGTGCCATATTTATTTCCTTTTAAATAATACCAGTTCCCTGGCGGCTGTGCTGATATCTATTTGGCTGCAGTAGTGTCTGAATCACACACCTGAAACAAGCATGCTGCTGATCTCCTCAGATCTGACAATGTCAAAACCATCTGATCTACTGTATGCTTGTTCAGGGTATTTGGCTAAAAGTATTAGAGGCAGAGGATCAGCAGGACTGCCAGGCAACTGGTATTGCTTAAAAGGAAATAAATATGGCAGCCTACATATCGCTCTCACTTCAGTTGTCCATTAAAAGGTATTGATAAGATGTAAAAATATCACCTAGGAGAAAACTTATGAGAAAAAGTAAATTGAATAAGGCCCACTGAGAGGAGACATTGTAGTGACATGTGTAGCAGGTGGTGGTGAAGAGTGGGTATTGCTGAATGAAATTGTAAACAGTAGCAAATGCACATCCAACAATTTTCCCTAAAGACAGCACCCATATAATTATTATTGTTCCAGAGTGCAGCTGTTACCCAGGTGGCACCCATTAATAGGTCAACAGAGATAGGCTGATACACAGACACTGGGTTATCATGGATGGATTCAGTAGTATGTCTCCTTATTTACACATGATTATATTCATAACTGCCACTGCATTGGATAAGGAAAACCTTGGAAAAAACACAGAGACATCGGGAGCCCAGATAGTGCAGTATGTCTAAAAATTGCAGCATTTTTAAAAAAAACAGTGAAATCAGTACTCGCAAGGGTGGGTTGCTGGAAGAGCAACCACCGAACAGCACTTGAGGAGGATAACTACACTCTGCATAAGAAGAACCTGAAGCATGGAAGCCTGAGGTGAACACACCTCGAGGGAGGGGTGTAGCTGTGAACAACACACAGAGGAGAGGCGCCCAAAAGTATAAAATATTTAAACAAAAAACAAATTGAGGTGGCTTACCTCATACAAGAATTCACTTATGGCACTTATGGCAATGTGTTTTGTGAGATTCAACTAACTTCATCAGGCCATCACTGTGGCAGGTAAAGATTAGCATCTAGCATCGGGTGCCCAATGATTCTCAGTATCATCTCTGATGTTCCTACAGCTAATGCTCTTCTGTCCTTGCTTGAAGTTAGTTGGCCGCTGGTCAAGCTCTCCTTTATTGTAACCAGCAGTCCTCTCTATATCCTTTTCTAAAGACAATACTTCTTTTAACTTGCTTCAAACTATTTAAGTTTTCACATCCCAGTCTGGAGAATGCCCAGTAGTACATCACTAGAA
Source organism: Hyperolius riggenbachi (assembly GCF_040937935.1). NCBI lineage: Eukaryota > Metazoa > Chordata > Amphibia > Anura > Hyperoliidae > Hyperolius > Hyperolius riggenbachi. The sequence continues at coordinate 177,646,949 of NC_090649.1, read as the reverse complement.
TCTGCTTCCCAATTATTGGATAGGACATCTGGTACAATTCTATCCATCTCGAGAAAATAGGATCTAGCACAATGTGTGCAATGGTAGCATGTGGTGGAGGGCAATGCTGACAATTCCAAAACAGTGACAAGTGGAAAAAAGTACAGGTTTGTGGCTGTCAGGGGTTTGACTGGAGCATGAATGCTGTCGAGAGCCTATAGCAATCTCATGATGGCTAGTTAAAGGGCTGAGACTATGAATAAAATAAATTACGGTATTTCCTTGACAGTTGGGACATATCTGGTGTTACATGGGTCAGTGTAGCACTATTCAAATTCTAGGACTCGCCCACTTAGAATGGTTGGTACATATGATATAGTAGTAGTAGAACAGAAAAGTACTGTACTGTGTACGTCATACACAAAACTTGATGTTTAAATGATATCTTTCTAATTAATATACATTTATACAGCACTGAATTTATAACAGCATTTAACAGACAACTTTAAGCCACCATCTGTTTCTGAGCTGGGCACATATTATCTAAGGTCAATTTTGGCACATACAGTAAACCTACCAGTGTTTTGTAATGTGAGAGCCTAGAGGAAATCAGAACATTTACTTACTTGGATTTACAATAAGAGCCTACCTGGAATTAACTGTAGCTAACGCTTTGCCAGGGCTTACTATACTTTAGTGTTGCTAGAGATAGCAGCAGGGAATGACGTGTATGTAGAGATCTTCAATTAAGATCCGGAGGATATTAGTGTGAGATATATCCAATGATACTGGCATGGGAATATTAATAAAAAGTAAATATTTATGGTTAATATTTAAGGTTGCATTTTCATTTCAGCATAAGCCTTTGTAGAAATTGGTAAGGGGATTATTAGATATTAACCTGAAGAGACAGGAGCCTCAGGATCCAATTGAGGCTTCCCTCAGTGGTCCGATGTTCCCCCCTCACTTCTTCTCTGTTACGAGCATGGCCGTGCAGTAATCACACGAGCACAGCTTTGCATGCGCAGTAGCACGGAGCCGAGACTTTAGCTTACGTGGCATGCGCGGACGAGTATTTTCTTGCTTGCTGATGGCTTGAAAGGCATTTTATTGTTTAGATGTGAAAACATCACCTAGGAGAAAAATGAGGAGAAAAGTGAATTGGATCGGGTTCTGTGACTGGTTGTTGTATTTTGACATGGTGGTTGTTGTACTTCGACATGAATTCACTAAAGGAACAATCAGAACTCACCTTTAACTCTTCAGACTTCAGTACATAGAAATTGATTGAGAAGTGTTAGGATAACTCAACATCATCACCATAGCCAACCTTTGATATGAGCGACCTGAGCGGTCGCTCAGGGCGCCGGCTTTCAAGGGGGCGCCTATAGCTGGTTACCTATACTGAGGGCACCTACACCTGATTTCTTATACTGGGGGCACCTATAGCTGGCTACCTTTACTGAAAGCACCAACACCTGGCTACCTATACTGGAGGCAGCTACGCCTGGCTACCTATGGGGGGGATGGAGACCATCAACTGACTTCCTGTACTGGGGGCACCCATGCTTGGCAACCTATATTGAGGGCACCTACACATGAGATCCTATACTGGGGGCACCTATACCTGGCCACCTACCTATACTGAGTCTGAGGGCGTGTATTTTTTTTTTTTGGGGGGGGGGGGGGGGGGGGACACTGCGGCTATAGCACGTGGTGCAAATTGTCTTTCTTTGTCATTCTAAATGGTAGGGGGGCGGCTAACTGTCTCACTGATTGTTTTTATTAATATTCCTGAAAGGTTCTAGCCTTCATTTTTAAGTATATTTAAGATAATGCACTCTTTCCATCCATTCATGGTTATTAATAGTATATTTTTTCTATTATACATATGTGACGTGTCACAGAGATCTGAGCATTTGGCGTGATGTGTAACAACGTCAAAAAAGGTTGGTAGCCACTGTCCTAGGAGATATCTCAGGAGAAAAGGAATTGCATATGGGTGTGTGTGTGTGTGTGTGTGTGCGTGCGTGTGCGTGTGTGTGTGTGCACGCATGCACGAAGAGGATGAAGGGGGGCACAAAAATCAGATTTCGCTCAGGGCGCTGTGAAATCTAAGGCCGGCCCTGATCATCACCCCCGTCAGGACCAGGCAAAGAAGCCAAATATATATATATATATATATATATATATGATATGTCTAAGAATCACAGCTATAGCTGTATTTCTGTATAAGCAGGAATTAATAACTAGCTGTCATAGAAATGCCTCATAAGGAGCTGTAAAGGCCAAGGTGCTTTTAACATGTCAGAAAGATCTTGTAGTGGACATGTTAGGTAGGATACTCAGATATAATCACATGCCATGGAACGTGCATAGCCAATGAAAGCAATTAGGATGCATATAAGTTCTAATGTTTAGAGAAGAAATATTACTCTCTATTGCAGATTCTTTTCAGCAGCATCCCACCTCTTTATTTTTGTTATATTTATTTCCTGCTGCTGTAATATGCAGCTGGTTTTAAGTTGCTCCAATCATTTAAACAAATGATCGACAAGGCAAGACACAGAACATTTATATTGCGCTTTTCTCCTAGTGAACTTAAAGTGCCATAGCTGCAGCCACTAGGGTGTGCTCAGTAGACAGTAGCTGTGTTAAGCTATGTACCCACGCCATGATTTTCCCAATGACCGTCGATTTTTTGAGCGTGGAGCAGTTGTTTCCGCAATATCACGATGTGGGTACAGGCGCCCGACCAGGACACTGGAGTGCCTGGTAAAAACCCACACAGACACTGGGAGAACATAAAAACTAAATGCAGATAGTTGTGTGTTGTGGTAGTATGTCCCATTGTGGAGGGATGTCAGTAGGTCTTTTTTAAATAAAGATTTTACAGCACGCATCATCGGGATCATAGTGGGAGCTATTATCTATAACTTTACTGGTGTTTTTTTATAAGGGAGTTTTTCAAAAAATGTTCTCCCTATGTTTAGATAAAGAACTGCATAAGGAAGACTAATATACCTCTATATTCATTACCCTGGGAGGAGGGAGATTTGTGTAGTCCTATTAAAAAAGTTTCCAGATTCCAACATGACCCCCCCATATAATTATTATTCCTGGGTACCAAGCTTGAAATTCGCCCACTGATCTTGATATTGGACAAAGGTGCTTTGCAAGCGGTGGATAAGAGAGAATACCACCATTTTTTGCAGAGTACTCCAGATGTGAAGGACCATGCAGTTGGCTTTACTCTGGCAGTAGAGCCCCATGTACACAAGCTGAGCTTGGATTAGGGAATGGCATTGTTTTTCAGGTTTTTTTTTACCATTTTGATAAAAAAAACAAAACGTTTAACCTCCCTGAGAGTACGATTATCTCCGAAGTATAGGGGGTGTAAGAGCGGTGCAATTTTTTCACACGCTTTAAGACCCTAAAAGCAGGTAAAAATATACCACAGTGAGATCTGCAGCACTCACTCACCTCCCTGAGATCCAGTACTGCAATTCTTTCTCTGTCCTCCGGGGTGGCGCTGTACCCCTATAGTGAGATCGCCATCTGTCGTCATGATGACAAACGGCGATCTCACCTCAGGGATCCAGTGCCTCCAAGGGCCGGAAGAAGAATGGCTGCCAGCGTCTTGATCCTGGGGGAGGTGAGCCCTTTGCTCTACACTGTCTTTGCACACATTCCAGCGGCAACTCCGAATTTGGCTCAGATTTACTATTACTGGCTTTATTTTTCTACCCTGAGCCTGACCCTGGGTTACTGCCAAGGTGGTTAAATAGTTAAAATACTCACCTCATACACACGCATGACTAAAGTAGGCTGAGGCGGCTGATAACTACTACCTCAGCTGATAGGCATGTATACAGTAGCCACCAACCCCCACTCCACAAGCGATCCAATCAGTGAATCACCTTGGCTGAGCGATGTCTAACTCCTTTGTGTGCAACGATCCCCCGCAGCGTGACGTCATGTATGCACCAGTCCGTCATCCCTCCGCCCCCCCTGCATAAGTACAGAATGTGTTGCCAGCTACACAGCTAATACATGTCTGTACACAGGTAGGGCCAGCAATGTTGCTCAAGGGGACCGCGCCTCTGATGGGCGACATCAGTCAAGTGTGTGTCCGCACCTTTAACTACTGAACGTTCGTGTCACGCCAATGGGCGTGAACGAGGTGGCAGCCCCAGGACCGCCTGGAGCTGCAGTTTCCCAGGGAACGGCCGCACGCATTGTTCCCTGCCCGTTCACGAAGCGGAGCTCCGTGATTAGCCGGCTACCCGCCGATCGCGGCTAGCATGCTGTTTTGTAAACGAAAGGGGAAAGAAATCCCCGGCCTATAAGAGGCAGAGAACAGGAAAGATCGCCGTCCTGTTCAATCAAGTAAAAAAATTGGGAAGGTCCGCACACTCGGATGAACCAACATCCAGGTTTATTCAAACAATGTGACACAAGTCCACTCCATAGGTATATGGAGTGGACTTGTGTCACATTGTTTGAATAAACCTGGACGTTGGTTCATCCGAGTGTGCGGACCTTCCCAATTTTTTTGCAATTTTACATTGGTCCAGCATCTCCACAGTGGTGTGCGATTCTTTCTTCGATTGTCTGTTCAATCAAGTAGGCGGAGGGGAGGGAGGAAGGAGAGGGAGGGGGAGGGAGCCAAAATAAGCCTCTATGAGGCAAAAAAAAAAAAGGAATAAACAAGTGGAACAGCGATCGAACACCTCAGATGGCATGTCCCCTTAGGGACAAAAATAGGAGGTTAGTCCAATCGCTGGGCTCCTTAGCTGGGCTGTGAAGGAGGCTGAAAAGCCTGCACAGCCCAGTGTACCAAAAAAAAGAGCTGTCGTTAGGGGGGTTTAGCACAGTAGTCCTCAAGTGGTTAAAGGGACTAACAAAATATTCAGCCTTATTTCTTCTATCCTATAAGTTCCTATACCTGTTCTAAAGTGGTCTGGATTACTGCAGCCTTTTCTAGTTGCACTGTCTCTGTAATATATCTAATCTTTTCTTTGTCAAGATTTGTCGACCCAAGGAGGAATGTGCTGCCTCTTCTGTGATAGGAAGAAGTTATGCACGCCCCCTCCACGCCCCCCTATGCTCTCCTCTGTGCTGTGTGTATGAGTCACAGGCAAGGCCTCTGTTCACAGCCAGCCTGTCTGCAGGCTCACTGAGCTGTGACCTTGTGAACAGCTGTGAGTGCAGAGCAATCAGTGTAAAGCTCAGACAAGCAGCTAAGGCAACAAGTGGAGTAACATTCCAGCAGTCAAGTCACGTTTGAGAGGAGCCTCTGCAAACAGGCACCTGCTCTGATGATGTATTTTACAAGACAACAAACAGGCTGGTAAATTTATTTATGTAAGATTTTCACAGCACAGATTCTTTTTAATTAGTTAACATGCCTCTATCTCAAGATAAAGAACAACAACTACATGTAGATAAACCTGGACATTTGAATCAGATGTTGCTACTACTATCATCTGGAGATTTAAGAGGTTAAGCCTCTAAATCTTCTCAAACTGTGTGCCACATTAGTAATTAATATTGCAGTAAGACAATTTTAAGAAATTTATACTGATAAACATCAACACTTTCATAAGAAGTAAAACATTTATTGAGCTTAAATATATTACATATACACTAGAAGTACAGTTAAGTTTTATATACTGTAGCATTTTTTTTTGCAAAATCTATACATTAAAGTAGATATGACAGCTTTAATACATACAATGCATACAAAGTAGTCTTACATTTACAATACCAGAAAAAACAAAACCTTATTGACTCATGAAATATTTGGAATGTCTGCCAACAGTGAGGTAAAGTAATTTTTTTGTAATTAAATTTTGAAATGTTGTGCAAGGATGCCTTTCAGCCATGACCAAGTCATGTAGTTGTTTCTGTATTGAATTAAAGAGGCAAAGTTCTGTGGATTATGGGTACCAAATCCCAGCACTTGGCCACAATTCATGTGACTGGCAGGGGTTTTCAACTATTACCTGTATCTAGAGAAAGTAGTTGTGGTTGTTTAACATGGCATGGACATTTAGCAATTTAGATAGATACAACAGAATCAGAAATGGAAAACAAGCTAGCATTGAAATTTTTTCAGCAAAAGTGAAGTGGCAATTTTATATTATGCTCCATGTCTTTTAGGTATTTTTCTGCAGTGCAGATTATAATTAAGGATTTATTTATCAAAGGCAATGATATGTAGCCCAAACACCCTGAACCAAATTTCTTAGATTAGCCACTAATGTCACAAATGTTTATTTTAATAGCAAATGCCATATTATGAACTAAAAATACATTATGGCATGCCACAACTTTTTCGATTGCATCTAGGATTACAAACGGCTTTGTGAAAACAAAAATATAAAAATAGAATTTTGTAAATTTAATTGTTTTCAGTGGACACAAATATTATATAAAACAATGTTAATCACACACCAAACACTCCTCCAGTAACAAAAGGTGATATTTTCTAAACTGGCCAATTTAGTGTCATTTTGTAAATATACATGTATAGAATTATACATAGTGGCTTATTCAAAAAGGTGGAACAATGTAACATAAACTTGTGTATTCTTATCAAAGCATCCATCATGATCACATAGTACTAATTATGCAAGTTCAAAGCAGCACTACTACAGAATATATATTTGAAAATAATGTGTTTAACGTACCTAATGTATTCTATCCTCCCTTCCCATATATTTATCTTATAAAAAATAAGGTGCAATTACAACTTATTATTAATATCTTATTCCTCTATGGGATATATACCTGTACCCCAATGGAAATCTTTCCTTTCTTATTATTATTCAGGCAATGATCACTGACATCTAAGTGGTATATTGCTTATATAAACCCAGCATCTGTTGAATATATATATATATATATATATATATATATATATATATATATATATATATATATATATATAAATTACACTAATTTACTTCTAAGTAGTAAACAGGCAATAATGCTGCTTTGAGTAGGACCATAGAAGATTTAGTGATATAAAATTGTTTTAGCCAACTAAATACTTAACGTTTTTCGATTGTTATGAAAATATTTCTTGAATTTGCAAAGGATAGCAGCACTGCTAGGGATTTATCCAATTTTTTTCTCTTTTCTAAATTTGAGGGACAGAGATTCCTTTTTACATTTTTTAACTAAAAAACAAAAAGATCTTTTATTAACAATGGTGACGAGTATACTTTCAAAATACAGAAAAAAATAACTAAATAAAATACATTTAAATAAAAAAATTAAATTGTATTTTTTTGCAACATTGGCAGTAATATTAATTTGCAGAGCTATGTTAACATAGTGTTTACATTTATATTACAGTAAAATCTATCATTTGCTACATCAGTATAGGCACACAGCATGATTAGTGGATCATAACACTTTCCTCAAAGAGATGATTAGAAACATTTGGTTACATGTAAACTTCTCAATCACTGATGTTTTTGGCTTCACAAGCATTGATTTGATTTTTTTTTTTTACATTGTCATAAAAACTCTAAAACACGGATAACACTTAAAATGCTGCTGGGTAAAAGAAAGAAAAAAAAAAAAAACTAACTTACAAAACAGAAAATTTATCATGCTACACATATTAGTACATTTTTTTTTTACAATAAATAAAGATTGCACTGTAGTTGGCATTTCAAATTACGTAATGTAATATAAAGTAAAAATAAACCTACAACAAAATATTGTTGGGTTCTCAGTTGCTTTGGTTATGGGAATTATAAGCTGATATACTATATAGAAGAATACAACACAAAATTTCAATGAATGTAAAACATTAGATTCTATCACAATGCAAATGAAAGCAGCAAAAATATACAAAATATAGATTTATATAAAAGAAGACTATATGGTGTGTGTCTGTTGCACCCTTTTAGAAATGAGTTGCACCTTCAGCTGAAATGTTTCCCTGAGGCACTTTTTAACTTCAAAATAAAATGAACAGCCTAATTTTTTAGGTTAACATTGGAAAGTAGCTGTGCTCACTAGCCATAAAAAATAAGCTTAGCATGATAAAGCAAACATCCATTGGCTACACAATACAGAAATGGAGATTAAACATAAAAAAAATGTCAAAAATATCAACAGGTTATTACAAATGTATAATGTTTTTACACGGTAATGACTTAGATTGGGCTCTATAATTACAGTATTGTTGATAAGGCACTACTAAATATTTTTTTTCTCATCTCATACACTGATAAGCGTCATAATACATTTAGAGGCTTCTTGTACAAGAAACTTGGTCCAAACAAAAAAGAAATGACAGTCACTGGATGAATATAATGCTAGTGATGCTACTGGATGTAAGATTAAAATGTTACAGGTCACACACTGACATAAGTGATAAAAATCAATCTTAGAGTGGACATAAGTGATACAAATCAATCTTAGACCTCATCAACTCAATGTGTTTATTCCAAAGCAGGCAGAGCTTCGTATATATTTCAGTACTACAGAAAGGTAAGCAAATCCATATTCTGTGGTGGTGCTACAGAAAGCTCTGTACTGTTGACTATACCTGCATGAAAATAAAGAACCACGCTGCTCGGTACCTCAGGAGCTTTCCACATTTATCTGATGAACTATACCTTTAAGAATAATTAAAGTATGTCATTAAGTTTACATAAACGGTTGATACACTGGTATAGATTTCTACAGCTACATAAGAATGTAAATGAATACTATTGCACAATGCCCTTTTGCGTTAAACTGCTACATCGAAAATGAACATGAATTTTTTTCAGCCTTAGATATGATGCACAATCTAGGTGCTCAGTACTGTGTCGTGTATACATAGCTGTCTTGTGAAGTATAATACTTTTACATGTCTCTTTTATCACTGGGAAGCCAAGTCCCAGTCAAAATGAAATAATAACATAAAATCCCATAAAGTAAAAAAGGCGTAAGCCATCAATGGCACAACCAGAATCCAAGTATGGCAGTAATGTTTATATTTTTATCACCGTATGTCTATTCATTATTATGGTCATTAATCTCCCTGGCGGTATGATTACTTCCGGATTTTAGGGTCTAAAAGCGGTGTAATTTTTTTTGCATGCTTTTAGACCATAAAAACAGGAAAAAATCATGCTGCTAGTGAGCCTGCAGCAGCCCCTGCACTTACCCACCTTCCTGGAAACCAGCACTGCAGTTCTCCCTTTATCCTCCAGGTTGTGCTGTACCCCTGTAGTAAGATCACTGGCTGTCATCAGGAAGACAGGCGGTGATCTCACCACAGGGGACAGGAAGGAAAATGGCTGCAGGTGTCTGGATTGTGGGAGAGGTGAGTAAAAATGCCTGTTGTGCTTAAGGCTCTGCTTGGCAGTTCCCCCAAGTCAGGCCTGGAATTACTGCACGCGGCTGCTTTTTTCCACCCCGAGCCTGACTTGGGATTACCGCCTGCGAGGTTAATTATGGGCAACATATTCTAACATGTAAATCCCCCTAAGAGAATTAAACTAAGCCAATCAATGCCTCTAGTTCAGTGTTTCTTAAAGGGAACCTAAACTGAGAAGGACATGGATTTTTCTATTTAAAATAATACAAGTTTCCTGACTCTCCTGCTGATCCTGTGTGTCTAATACTTTCAGCCACAGCCCCTCAACAAGCATGCAGATCAGGTGCTCTGACTAAAGTCAGACTGGATTAGCTGCATGCTTGTTTCAGGTGTGTGATTCAGCCACCACTGTAGTCAAAGAGATCGGCAGGACAGTCAGGCAACTGGTATTGTTTAAAGAGAACCCGAGGTGGGTTTGAAGAATATTATCAGCATACAGAGGCTGGATCTGCCTATACAGCCCAGCCTCTGTTGCTATCCCAAACCACCCTAAGGTCCCCCTGCACTCTGCAATCCCTCATAAATCACAGCCACGCTGCTGACAAACAGCTTGTCAGAGCTGGCTTTGTTTATCTCTATAGTGTCAGTCTGCTGCTCTCCCCGCCTCCTGCAGAACTCCGGTCCCCGCCTGCATCCCTTCCCTCCCTGCTGATTGGAGGGAAGGGACAGGGGCAGGGACCGGAGCTATGCAGGAGGCGGGGGAGCAGCTGAGACTGACACTACAGATGTAAACACAGCCTCAAAGCACGGCTGTGATTTATGAGGGATTGCAGAGTGCAGGGGAACCTTAGTGGGGTTTGGGATAGCAACAGAGGCTTGGCTGTATAGGCAGATCCAGCCTCTGTATGCAGATAACATTCTTTAAACACACCTCGGGTTCTCTTTAAAAGGAAACATCCACATTCCTCAAAGTTTGGGATCCCTTTAAATCTGTCCTCATGACCCACCAACAGTGCATGTTTTGCAGGTAAAATAACATATACACAGAGGGGGTAATTAGTGTCTAAGGTATGTGGATTAACTAACTGTGTGGATTTCCACAAAACATGAACTGTTGGTGGGTTGTGAGGGCAGGCTTGAAAAACCCTGCCCTAATTGATAGTTAATTATCCAGCTTCAAGGTAATCGATTGGCAGCTGCTGGCTTCCAGACAATCAACTGAAGCAATTTTTTTCCCTTCTTGGTTAATGGAAATTAGAACAATTGTTTTGCAAATCACCAATGGCTATCCCATAATATCAGCAATCATTGTCATGATTGGCAATAGTCAGATCTAAACTGTGGCTATAATTATCGTTTTAGTGGTTGTGCTTTGCTGTGGCCAACCATACATACTTGCGTGGATTTCTGTGCTAGTCCAAAAATGGATTTCTGCTACTAGCAAAACAGAGATATTGTACTCTTTACAGACAGCACTGGCAAATTATCAGGTCAAACATGTATCCTGCTTAAAAGCTGGCATGTTGTTGGCATACTGTGGGTAAATATAGCATTATCTCTGCGATAACTGGTTAATTGATTACCAGAGTTAAAAAAAAAAAAAGTTTTAGTACTGACATATTCCATATATGTTATCTCAAAGCTGCTACCACGTGATTTGCATATATTTTGAATTTTTTTTCCAGCACTCTGTGATAAAGTTTTCTGCATGCTATTTTTTATTTTGTGGTGGAATACAATAGAATTACAATTGTGTGTGGCATGCGGAAAAAAGCAAAAAGCTGTCCGATTTTTACTACGGAGAAAACCACAAAAACAAAGTGTGGATAAATGCAAAAAAAATAAAAATAAAAAACAGATTCTGGAGCCGCCCATTGAATCTCAAAATATCTGCAATCGTGCATGTTTTCCGTTATACAAAAATACACCCATGATTCTACTAAGTGTGCACTGTGCCTATGGCTTTTTTCAAGCATATTTATACGTGGATCAGAGATAGTTAACAAGGTGCTAGTAATTTTGAAGCAATGCAAAATGTATCTTTATTTTATGCAGCTTGGAATTTGACCAGTCAAATGCAGTAGATGATGATTTTGGTTAGTCTAATTCTGAGATACATACCTTTCCTTAATGTTAACAGAACATTTGCATCAACTTTACATTTATTAGCATCTTATTGACCATCTCTAACTTGGCTATAAGCAGCTTTAAGGTTTGAAGAGAGTTTCATAAAATCAGAACACAGAATCTTACCAAAATTAGGCACATCGTATTACAGTAAATACAAAACACAATAATTCTCAGCACTTGAAAAGGCTCTAATTATTGTTAAAAGGCTATGTTTGAACATGGAAATCTAATTCAAAGACATTTAGGTTATCGTCAAGAGAACACTACTTAGCAGAAACAAATTTCAGCCATTTCCTGGGTTTGCATTTCAAAAAGGTGCATCAAAACACTGAGAATGTAGCCGAAACAGTAAAAACATGAATATAAAATGCAGAAATCAAAATGGTTTGTATTTCTTTAAAATGAATATCTGAATAAATGTCTGAATTATAATGCGTAGCATTAGTTAAGTTTTTACCCCACATTGGCCTCCATTGTCTACTTCATAAAGAAGTACTGAAGTATAAAGGCAAACAAAACTGACAAGGTGGCAAAGCCTAGAACAAAGAGGATTGCAAACTGTTCATCAGTAGGCATCATGCTCTTGAATTTTGCATGGTCGAGGTGAGATATGTCCTCTGGTAGCATGAGATCATTCCGCCTCATAATGAAAGACGCAGATGGACTATAAGGTCCACAGAGTTCTTGGGTGGTATCGACACATCGACGACATACACAAACCCGAAATCTGTAATCCATATTGGTTTGAAGACCTGAGATTTGAAATGACGTGTCTTCTCCTTTGTATACCTAAAGAAAACATAATATCTTATAATTGGATTACAGCTTTGCAGTCAAATTTACAGAAAAAAAGAACTTGTCTTATTTCAGGACCATTCAAAAGATAAATGAGTAATCCTCTATCATTGCATCTTTTATATACAGTATAATTACAGTATGATTAGCATCATCTTTATTTCAAAGCATTAAAGCATGAATTAAATTAGGCTCAACTAGACTAAAAGTTATGAACTGTGTAGGTCACTTACTAATAATGTAAGAGAAATGGGGGTATTACGTATTTACCAGTGAACTATGCTAGAAAATGTCTGAGCATTACCCTGAAGGATTCTGTAGTTTGGTCACATGTCATGATGATGCAGCATGCCTGGCCATAGGACAAAGATGCTATCCATAAATCCACCACAGGGATGAAAATGAAAGAAGTTCAGATCAGGATGTTAATCCTCCAACTGCCACTATCCACAACTTCACAAAGCCAACATGGCCTCACCGTTGGATCCAAGATATTATTAAACATTCCAAACCTTGCCATAATTACCAGATGACATGTGCAGGCCTCTCTACAGGAAACCTGTTACAACATCTTACACAGGACTTTACACAGTACAGTATATAGTCTTGCCACTAACTGTCCTTCAAAATGAGTTCACAATCTGTTATTTCCCACTGTGGGAGGGGTTTCACCACAGTATCAGCCATACAAACACCCCTGATGATCTATTTAAGAAAAGGCAAAGATTTCTCATGGGAAAGGGGGTATCAGCTAATGATTGGGATGAAGTAAATCTTTGGTTACAGTTCCTCTTTAACACCTCAGCCTTATATCAGCACAATACACACACAAACACTGGTTCACATGACAGTCAGGGGTCCCAGAATCTGCCACAGCTTGGAACCCCTAAACTACCATGCAATACCCAGAGGGAGACACAGGTGAGCCCTGGACCTTTCACCACCAGGGGAATCACCTGCACTGCCTCTGAACTGAATGCTGGTTGCAAAACAGGAAAAGCAAATGCACACTCCCAGCTAGCACGTTCCTACCTTATATCTGATCTGCAGACGCCTGTCGGTCTGTGGTAGATTCCGGGACCCCTGACTGTCATGTGAACCAGTGTTTGTGGTTTTAAATTTCTCTTTTTGCAGCTTCCATGATGCGGTCAGAGAAAGGGTGTATATTATTGCACCAGATTGGCCGACAGGCGTCTGCTGATCAGATATAAGGCAAGAATGTGCTAGCTGGGAGTGTGCATTTGCTTTTCGTGTTTTGTTATATCAGCACAATACAAAGGACTGAGAGTGGAATTCTAGCTTTATCACATTTTAAAATAAAATAAAAATGTAAACAATGAATCTGGGGTGCTTCTCTCTCTCTCTCTCTCTATATATATATATTTATTTATGTGATTTCAACATTTCCATCTCGCAGGGAATATGATAAGAAACTCGGACCTAATCCATCAATTCAGTTACTTTATGTCTAAGTTGTGGGTCGGTTTATCATAATTTACACATTTTGTGCGCAGTACTACTTGCAACCTCCCATGCAAATGTTAAGGCAAGGAGTAGAAATCTAATTTCTAAGCTCCTTGTGTAATCTAAATAACACTGCATACGTTATTTTTAAATGTTCTTATAATACAAATTAAAAAAAAATGTGCATCACATATTCCTAATCTACTGAGATCATGTTAATAGAAGCATATTGGAAGCTGAACATATTTCAATAGATTTAGTTTAGGTTAAACATAACATATTATTCTCAGCGGATATCAGAGATGATTGTGTCTCAGTCCACGTACCAGAAATAAAGAAATGGAGACGGCACCCTTGCTCAGTAGAATATTGCATTTTCAGATTGAGTGTAACACATCCATAATTTGAGAAAACAGAATTCTACAAAGTAGTATTCTATTGGCAAGAGGTTAAAACGAGCGCCGCATACAGCATCATGTTATTAGCTGCTTCAGCGGCACTCACAGTATAATAAGAGGGCACAGTATTTTTTAACGACCAATAGGAAGTCTCAATATGAAAATCATATAGTGATATAGCCTCCTGTACTGCTTTGTAGTGGGGTGGGGTGGGGCTATCTTGGGGGGGCATGTAAAGGGTTAGGCACCATGGGGGAGGGGGGTGAAGGGTAAGGCACCACCAGGGGAGGATTAAGGGTTACACATCAGTAGAGGGGGCATTTATCCTCCTACTTCTAAAAATGACTTTTTTTTAGATATGTCGTGGTTTTATTTTATATTTAAACATTTAAAAAGTAGATTGAATGTTTTGTTGTCTCTGCTCAGTGGCAGCCTAATAAGTGTCCCTGAGTGAAAATACATGAACTATTGACCTTTTTTTATCTCTACCCTGCACTCAGAAGTTGCATTCTCCCAAGAAAACTTTTATGGCTGTAATGAGCTTTGCTTTATTCCGGACAAGCAAACGACAAGAAGGTGTCACTTCCATGCCCGAAAATTAACTCTTTCAGGTAGCAAAATAAAACAGCCTGATTATTAATATGTTTTGCCCTCTACATACACCTGTTTATCTCATGTCACCTGTCGCCTTGGGTACACTTTAGGAGTTAGGCATTGGTAGAGGGTGGAGTATCGGTAATTTTACTGATATTCTACTAGCAGCAATATCCAGCCCCCTTTTTTGCAGGCGGCCTTACTACATGTACACATTGCGGGCTCCCATCTTAAGGTGCTTCAAAAATTCCACTTTGTATGGAATAAATGGATAAATAATTGTCTCAATAAATATAAATATGTGCTTTTCTCTGAATATATATACAGTATATCCCATATAATAAAACCCCTGTGTCTCTACGATCTGTCCCTGTGTGTGTGTGTCCCTGCTCCCAGACTTGACAGTTTGCTGTCTTTATGTAGATTCCCATGCAGTTTAGTTAGGAGGGGGGCAGATGAGAGGGTATATCCTGCACGCTGGTGCCCCCTGCTGGCCATATAGCCATTGTCTATATGCAACTGAAACCCTCTCCTATGACTAGCTGAGTAGCTCAGCTTCTGTTTGAATCAATCACTGCAGACTAGGTGTCATGTGTATGTGCACTTCTTGATTGGCTTACAAGCAGCCTGCAGGCTCTATATAAGCAGCAGAGAACTGTTTGGGAAGTGAGTTTCTCCTGTGTGTTTGGTAAGTTTCAGAGCAGTTGGGGACAAGCTCCTGGGTGTGGCAGATCCAGGGCTTGGCTGCGCTCACATATGGTGTTGCATGCTGGTTCTGGGGCCCCGGGCAGTGAGAGTTCCTGGGGCCCCAGGCTGGCTTGTGCACCATTATTGTTTTTAAATTTTAATGTAGATTCCCATGCAGTTTAGTTAGGAGGGGGGCAGATGAGAGGGTATATCCTGCACGCTGGTGCCCCCTGCTGGCCATATAGCCATTGTCTATATGCAACTGAAACCCTCTCCTATGACTAGCTGAGTAGCTCAGCTTCTGTTTGAATCAATCACTGCAGACTAGGTGTCATGTGTATGTGCACTTCTTGATTGGCTTACAAGCAGCCTGCAGGCTCTATATAAGCAGCAGAGAACTGTTTGGGAAGTGAGTTTCTCCTGTGTGTTTGGTAAGTTTCAGAGCAGTTGGGGACAAGCTCCTGGGTGTGGCAGATCCAGGGCTTGGCTGCGCTCACATATGGTGTTGCATGCTGGTTCTGGGGCCCCGGGCAGTGAGAGTTCCTGGGGCCCCAGGCTGGCTTGTGCACCATTATTGTTTTTAAGTTTGCTGTCTGAGAACCTCAATGCATTGTGGGAAATAACAGCTTTTTCCAACTACCAAGCAAGCAACATCTCCCTGTGTGCATATACTTCGGAGACGGTATATGGTGGGAGACGGGTGAGCAGGAAGCCTCGGTATGCGCATTGCCAGGGTTTAGCGGCCGTGGCCTAGTGCCTGTTTTTTAATGGGCGGGCCTTTTTTTACTAATATATATATATATATATATATATATATATATATATATATATATAGTCCAGTGAATACCGACTCTTCTAAGCAACTGAATGCATGAATGTGTGGCTCCCATTACTAAATTGCCAACAAAAGTAAAATAGAAAAAAGAAAAAACTGCATTGAGTACTACTGACAAACAAACAGAGAAAATATTCCGTATTCAGTTAACCACCCTAGCGTTCTATTAACCTCCCTGGCGGTTAATTTTTTTTTCCAAATTGAAAAAATCCTTTTTTTTTTAACATTTTTTTTTGTTTCATGTAAAGCTACCAGAGTGGTAGCTACATGAAACACCACTAGAGGGCGCATGTGGCCCTCTAGTCCGATCGTCGCCGGCATCTATAGCAAACAGGGGAACGCGTATATAACGCGTTCCCCTGTTTGGCTTCTCCTGTTGCCATGGCGACGATCGGGATGACGTCAACCGACGTCCTGACGTCAGACACACCCGATCCAGCCCATAGCGCTGCCCGGAACTCATTAAAGTAACACGGAAGGCCGCAATGAGCGGCCTTCCGTGTTTTGCTTACTTCGTCGCCATGGCGATGAGCGGAGTGACGTCATGGACGTCAGCCAACGTCCTGACGTCAGCCGCCTCCGATCCAGCCCTTAGCGCTGGCCAGAACTATTTGTTCCGGCTGCGCAGGGCTCGGGCGGCTGGGGGGACCCTCTTTCGCCGCTGCTCGCGGCGGATCGCCGCAGAGCGGCGGCGATCAGGCAGCACACGTGGCTGGCAAAGTGCCGGCTGCGTGTGCTGCACTTTATTTGAACAAAATCGGCCCAGCAGGGCCTGAGCGGCACCCTCTGGCGGTACTGGACGAGCTGAGCTCGTCCATACCGCTAAGGTGGTTAAGATGATAACCATAATTATGCACATAGCTAATGATCACACAGAAAATATTCTGTATACAGTTTAAATGACAAATATAATTTGGCACATAGCTAACAAACACAGAGAAGATATTCTCTACCCAGTTCTAATGGCAAACATAATTTAATATCATGAATTATATTATGGTGAAAAACTGTTGTGTCCACTGGTTTCAATTCAAAAAAGTCTTAACGATGTGATCAATCAATGGAAAAAGCTCATGGTATTTTATTATGAATTAAAATCGTATACTGGAATTCTTTGTGGAGTCACCAGGTACTTATTATTGGGTTATGTGCAACTGCACGGTCTAACTTATGAGTTTAGACCTGTACAGCATAACTTATGAGCCCTCTCGCAGTGAATGACAATTTAATTACGATCCCTCAGAAAATCCTGGGCATGAGTCTTGCAGCCAATTAGGAACCACTGCTAATTCCATGTAATGTTATAGCGATGCCTGTAGTGCAAGTAAATGGGGATGACTAAGAACAAAATGTATGCAATGGAAAGAGCAGCAGGAAATATGGCTGTGTATGTTTTTAAAGCTGAATGGAACAGTGTATGCAAAAAAAAAAAAAAAAAAAAAAAAAAAAGGCCGTGACTTTTAAAGGAAACGCTACCAAAACACTTTTCTGCCTGGAAATCTTTCAATTAATCGTTTTGGGACCAGGTGGCTCTGGCCCTTTAAGGACCAGAGCTGTCCTTTCCCTACTGTGAGCTGTGATTACTGTGATTGGCTCACAGTAATCACGAGGTCAGGAGCCAATGACCGAGATGTAGCTGCTCTGCGATCACAGAGACAGCAAAGCGAGTGTGCGCAGTGACGGAACAGTGGCAAGAATGGCCAAACTGTACTTCATTCAGGAATTGAATTAACTATATTATAGCATATTTAGACTTTACTACTAGCAATGCTATACAGTAATGGCAGTAACACAAAGACACAGGCAGACACACACACGTATCAGAGATTAACCACTTGAGGACCAGAGCCTCTTTTTCCCATTCAGACCACTGCAGCTTTCACGGTTTATTGCTCGGTCATACAACCTACCACCTAAATGAATTTTACCTCCTTTTCTTATCACTAATACAGCTTTCTTTTGGTGCTATTTGATTGCTGCTGCAAGTTTTAGTTTTTATTATATTCATCAAAAAAGACATGAATTTTGTCAAAAAAATGACTAACTTTCTGTGCTGACATTTTTCAAATAAAGTAAAATTTCCTATACATTTGAGCGCGAAAGTTATTCTGCTACATGTCTTTGATAAAAAAAAACACCATTCAGTGTATATTTATTGGATTGGGTAAAAGTTATAGCGTTTACAAACTATGGTGCCAAAAGTGAATTTTCCCATTTGGAAGCATCTCTGACTTTTCTGACCACCTGTCATGATTCTTGAGGTGCTAAAATTCCAGGATAGTATAAATACCCCCCAAATGACCCCATTTTGGAAAGAAGACATCCCAAAGTATTCAGTGAGAGGCATGGTGAGTTCATAGATGATTTTATTTTTTGACACAAGTTAGCGGAAAATTACACTTTGTGACAAAAAAAAAATCTATTTCTTCTGACTTGCGACAAAAAAAAAAATGAAATCTGCCACGGACTCACTATGCTCCTCTCTGAATACCTTGAAGTGTCTACTTTCCAAAATGGGGTCATTTGTGGGGTGTGTTCACTTTCCTGGCATTTTGGGGGGTGCCTAATCGTAAGCACCCCTGTAAAGCCTAAAGATGCTCATTGGACTTTGGGCCCCTTAGCGCAGTTAGGCTGCAAAAAAAGTGCCACACATGTGGTATTGCCGTACTTAGGAGAAGTAGTATAATGTGTTTTGGGGTGTATTTTTACACATACCCATGCTGGGTGGGAGAAATATCTCCGTAAATGACAATTTTTTGATTTATTTTACACACAATTGTCTATTTACAGATATATTTCTCCCACTCAGCATGGGTATGTGTAAAAATACACCCCAAAACACATTATACTACTTCTCCTGAGTATGGCGATACCACATGTGTGGCACTTTTTTGCACCCTAACTGCGCTAAGGGGCCCAAATGAGTACCTTTAGGATTTCACAGGTCATTTTGCGACATTTGGTTTCAAGACTACTCCTCACGGTTTAGGGCCCCTAAAATGTCAGGGCAGTATAGGAACCCCACAAATGACCCAATTTTAGAAAGAAGACACCCCAAGGTATTCCGTTAGGAGTATGGTGAGTTCATAGAAGATTTTTTTTTTTGTCACAAGTTAGCGGAAATTGATTTTAATTGTTTTTTTTTCACAAAGTGTCATTTTCCGCTAACTTGTGACAAAATAAAATCTTTTATGAACTCACCATACTCCTAACGGAATACCTTGGGGTGTCTTCTTTCTAAAATGGGGTCACTTGTGGGGTTCCTATACTGCCCTGGCATTTTAGGGGCCCTAAACCGTGAGGAGTAGTCTTGAAACCAAATGTCGCAAAATGACCTGTCCATTTGGATTCTAGACTACTCCTCACGGTTTAGGGCCCCTAAAATGCCAGGGCAGTATAGGAACCCCACAAGTGACCCCATTTTAGAAAGAAGACACCCCAAGGTATTCTGTTAGGAGTATGGTGAGTTCATAGAAGATTTGTTTTTTGTCACAAGTTAGCGGAAAATGACACTTTGTGGAAAAAAAAAACAATACAAATCAATTTCCGCTAACTTGTGACAAAAAATAAAATCTTCTATGAACTCATCATACACCTAACAGAATACCTTGGGGTGTCTTCTTTCTAAAATGGGGTCACTTGTGGGGTTCCTATACTGCCCTGGCATTTTAGGGGCCCTAAACCGTGAGGAGTAGTCTTGAACCCAAATGTCTCAAAATGACCTGTGAAATCATCAGGAGAAGTAGTATAATGTGTTTTGTGGTGTATTATTTACATATAACCATGCTGGGTGGGAGAAATATCTCTGTAAATGACACATTTTTGATTTTTTTTTTACACACAATTGTCCATTTACAGAGAGATTTCTCCCACCCAGCATGGGTATATGTAAAAATACACCACAAAACACATTATACTACTTCTCCTGAGTACGGCGATACCACGTGCGACACTTTTTTGCAGCCTAGGTGCGCTAAGGGGCCCAACATCCTATTCACAGGTCATTTTGAGGCATTTGTTTTCTAGACTACTCCTCACGGTTTAGGGCCCCTAAAATGCCAGGGCAGTATAGGAACCCCACAAGTGACCCCATTTTAGAAAAAAGACACCCCAATGTATTCTGTTAGGTGTATGGTGAGTTCATAGAAGATTTTTTTTTTTAGTCACAAGTTAGTGAAAAATGACACTTTGTGAAAAAAAACAATACAAATCAATTTCCGCTAACTTGTGACAAAAAATAAAATCTTCTATGAACTCGTCATACACCTAACAGAATACCTTGGGGTGTCTTTTTTCTAAAATGGGGTCACTTGTGGGGTTCCTATACTGCCCTGGCATTTTGTGGGCCCTAAACCGTGAGGAGTAGTCTTGAACCCAAATGTCTCAAAATGACTGTTCAGGGGTATAACCATCTGCAAATTTTGATGACAGGTGGTCTATGAGGGGGCACATTTTGTGGAACCGGTCATAAGCAGGGTGGCCTCTTAGATGACAGGTTGTATTGGGCCTGATCTGATGGATAGGAGTGCTAGGGGGGGGTGACAGGAGGTGATTGATGGGTGTCTCAGGGAGTGGTTAGAGGGGAAAATAGATGCAATCAATGCACTAGGGAGGTGATCGGAAGGGGGTCTGAGGGGGATCTGAGGGTTTGGCCGAGTGATCAGGAGCCCACACGGGGCAAATTAGGGCCTGATCTGATGGGTAGGTGTGCTAGGGGGTGACAGGTGGTGACAAGAGGTGATTGATGGGTGTCTCAAGGTGTGATTAGAGGGGGGAAATAGATGCAAGCAATGCACTGGCGAGGTGATCAGGGCTGGGGTCTGAGGGCGTTCTGAGGGTGTGGGCGGGTGATTGGGTGCCCTAGGGGCAGATTAGGGTCTAATCTGATGGGTAACAGTGACAGGTGGTGATAGGGGGTGATTGATGGGCGATTGATGGGTAATTAGTGGGTGTTTAGTGTAGAGAACAGATGTAAACAGTGCACTTGGGAGGTGATCTGACGTCAGATCTGCGGGCGATCTATTGGTGTGGGTGGGTGATTAGATTGCCCGCAAGGGGCAGGTTAGGGGCTGATTGATGGGTGGCAGTGACAGGGGGTGATTGATGGGTGATCAGTGGGTTATTACAGGGAAGAACGGATGTAAATAATGCACTGGCGAATTGATAAGGGGGGGGTCTGAGGGCAATCTGAGCGTGTGGGCGGGTGATTGGGTGCCCGCAAGGGGCAGATTAGGGTCTAATCTGATGGGTAACAGTGACAGGTGGTGATAGGGGGTGATTGATGGGTAATTAGTGGGTGTTTAGGGTAGAGAACAGATGTAAACCCTGCACTTGGAAGGTGATCTGATGTCGGATCTGCGGGCGATCTATTGGTGCGGGGGGGTGATCAGATTGCCTGCAAGGGGCAGGTTAGGGGCTGATTGATGGGTGGCAGTGACAGGGGGTGATTGATGGGTGATTGACAGATGATCAGTAGGTTATTACAGGGGGGAAAGAGGCATACAATACACGGGGGGGGGGGTCTGGGGAGAATCTGAGGGGTGGGGGGTGATCAGGAGGGAGCAGGGGGCAGTTTAGGGTTAAAAAAAATAGCGTTGACAGATAGTGACAGGGAGTGATTGATGGGTGATTAGGGGGGTGATTGGGTGCAAACAGTGGTCTGGGGGGTGGGCAGGGGGGGGGGGGGGGGTCTGAGGGGTGCTGTGGGCGATCAGGGGGCAGGGGGGGGAAATCAGTGTGCTTGGGTGCAGACTAGGGTGGCTGCAGCCTGCCCTGGTGGTCCCTCGGACACTGGGACCACCAGGGCAGGAGGCAGCCTGTATAATAGGCTTTGTATACATTACAAAGCCTATTATACATAGGGGCAGTGGCGATCCGGGTGCTAGTAACCCGCCGACTCTTCCGAACGGCCGGCGGGTTACAGCGCGAGGGGTCCGGAGCCAGTCGCCAGCGGCTGATCGCGTCACGAATGACGCGATCGGCGCATAACCACGCCCGCCGCCGCCCCCGCCGATGGGCATATTGCGGTCGTTTAGGCCCAGTCTTTGCCGCCGCCCATCGGCTGGCGGCGGTCCTTAGTGGTTAAACATTTAATGAACTATGACAGACAGTGTAGTCACTTTTGTTAGTGAGGATAGAGGTTTTCTAGTGGCCTTTAGTTTACAACTTGATTCCCATTACCTGTTTGTATTCTGATTCCCGACCAACCTGCACTTGTAAGATATATGCAATAGGGTCCCCTCTCATGGGTGAAACGGTCTCCCATGCAATTTCACATGTATTTCCTTCTAACTGGTTTACCCTGGGAGCTGAAAAAAAATCAAAACACAGAATAATCATATGAACAGTAGAAAGCATCTCAAATATAGTAAATATCCCAAATTGATGGAAAGACTTAAAAGCAACCTTTTTCTGATATGTCTTTTTAGTTGGATTTAAACAGATTGGGGAAAATCAAAAAAATAGATATACTTTCCATCAAGCTGTTGTAGCTGTATAGGTACTCAAAGCGATAAGCTATATTATGTAGGGCCACCCAAAACCAGGACGTCCTTACAGAGAGATTAGACTAAATGTGATGCCCTGGAGAAGAGCAAACGTTTACCAAGAAAACCAGATGAACTAAAGATATAGCAAATGGGAAACTATGAACCTGCCTATGCAACAGCTGAAAGAAGAAGCGAATGACAGACACATCTGGCACGCAAAAGTACATATGGTCATGAAGAGTCAGAATCAACTAAATGAACCCCAAGAATACTTGACAGATCCTGGGTAATATTCCTTACAGTGTACTCTTATCTAGCCATTGTTGATAGTTAGACTTATTAGTGTGGTTGACTTAGATAACCAACATCGATGCAATTATATGCATATAATAACCCTACCTATAAATACTACTATAACTCGGAAACTGCACGCTTAAAGATCATAATTGTGAGTACTGTGATTGGAGATTAAGCAGCATTACTTAGTGCTAGTGAACACATAGATATCTAAACTAACGAAATCTGACTACGTTTGATTTCTAATCGCATAAATGTCCTCCTTACTTCATTAACAAAAGTTCTTTCTATTTCCTTGTGTAGAAGTAAAGACTTGCATGCCTAAGTATCTTAGGTTCCGCTTTATGAAATCATGAAACCTTAAGAAGGTACTTGATGGCATCAATTTGACCAATTACTGAAACACATTTGTATGTCTTGTAAGCAGTCACTGGGAATGGCAATGTCAGTTGTAATACAATAGTGGCAGAGCCTGCAGCATTATAACAAAGGAAGAAGAAAAACTGCTACTAAGAAGCACTCAACCAAATGAGCAATAACAAGAGCTGAAACTAACTGAAATCATCATGCTATTAAATGCAGTGTGAGCAGATACTGTAACGACTGTGGCAGAACCATGTGATGAAGCAGACAGTTATAGCTGGCAGTGAATCCTTCTGTATATTAGATCCAAGCTGTAAAGTTTAAGTGCACCTCCGGTCCCAAAAACAGAACAGTAATGCTCTCCATCTGGCTAGGTTGAAATCCAGCAGCATATTATCATAAACTCTTTCTGTTTGTATTTTATTGTGTGTGAGAGAGAGAGAGAGAGAGAGAGAGAGAGAGAGAGAGAGAGAGAGAGAGAGAGAAAGAAAGGAACATTCCCACACTGGTCTGTCATGGTCATAGTATTGATCCAGTATACCAGATCTTTGAGAGAAAATTGGTGAAGAGTCAATTGTTCCCCTCCTTACTGCTCATCACAACACTTTGTTGTGTTCAATGTGTGTACCCTGCATCATCCCTCCTCCCCTCCCATAGCAACAGACACATCGCTATGATATAGCAGAGCAAGGCATCTGTACAGCGCTCAGTTTACAAATTGTGGACTGAGAGATTGAGTCTTGAACAATTCGGGAAACAAGCATTGAGCTTGGGAACACACCTTAAAGAGACGATTCAGTCTAATTTAAATGGTCTTCAGATCCTCTTCTTCTCATATAAAGTTATGATTACTTGCAAGGTTTTTTCCTCCAACTCACTTCCTGAGTTCCGTGGCCACCAGCTACCAACATGTAGCCCAAACCCCTCACAGAAGAATGTCAAGGCACTCTCTCTATTCAAGATGACGAAAGTGCCACAGAAGGGCCACAACATTTCGCTGCAAGCAGGCGGGGTACCCGCGGGAAGACAAGGGGCTTGGGGAGTGAGTTGGAGGAAAAAGAACTGGCAAATAATTCTAACTTTACCTGAGAAAGGGCTCCGCAGAATGTGTATTTCAGACTGAATAGTCTCTTTAACACTCCTAGACCCTTCTCTAACTCGGCCATTCCTTTCAAAAGCTGCATACAGAAAAAAACATATACAATATGATCCTGCCCTATACGTAATGCTCTGCCTACATGCTTACCTTTGATGGTTGGTGGAACAGATTTGGTTGTGCAGAATGTGTAGATATCAGAAAATGGCCCTTCTCCAGCATCATTCACAGCCTGAATTCTAAAGTTGTAACACGTGAACTCCGTCAGCCTCTGCACCTTATATGTATGGCTTGGACCTCTGTAGATGGGAAGAAACCTGCAAATAAAAAAGAAAAATGATTGGTGCTATGCAAAATAAGCCAGGCATGGGAGAAAGCAGCCAGATGGTGCACCACCATCCTTAAAGGGAACCTTAACTGAACGGGGGGTAAGGAGTTTCACTTACCTGGGGCTATTACCAGCCCCCTGCAGCAGTCCAGTGCCCTCGGAGCCGCTCTGGAATCCTCTGGTCCCCCGCTGTCACTTAGTTTCGTTTTTGACGACTCACCAGTCGGCCGGCCGCCATGCATATTATTGGACGCATTACCTACTGCAATTAGCGCTGATGTACAAAAGTACGCGTTGCCGCATTCCGCACGCGTAGACAGCGCTAATTGCAGTAGGGAATGCGTCCAATAATACGCATGGCGGCCGGCAGACTGGTGAGTCGTCAAAAACGAAACTAAGTCACAGCGGGGGACTGGAGGATTCCAGAGCGGCTCCGAGGGCACAGGACTGCTGCAGGGGGCTGGTAGTAGCCCCAGGTAATTGAAACTCTTTACCCCCCTGGTCAGTTAAGGTGCCCTTTAAGCAGTAATTACAGTGAGCTATTATTGTAACATTTAACAATTATCAATTATTGCAATTTATATGAAGGTTTATCTTTACCATACATCTATAAAAGGAACATGAAAATAATTAATATTATTGAGGCAACTACTGTATTTCAAATGACAGTTTTTCAGCACACAGAAAAAACAAAAATGCTAATAATTTAGACCCTAGGTTATTGGTTCACAGGGTGTTTAGCTTGTCAATGGGTACTTGAATATGTCATAGTCAGTCTATTACAGTGTGCAGTTATAAAATATGCTAAAAGCACCTGGATAAGTATTTTAGTTAATAAAGAACAAAAAGGAATGCTTGACAAGGATGTATACACAAATATTGAGTACTCTGCAAACAAAGTGGTACAGACTGTAATAATGTTAAGAACCACTGATTTAGACCTGTGCACTTAAAACTATCTTAAAGAAAACCTGTAACGAGAAAAACCTCCCCTGGGGGGTACTCACCTCTGGTGGGGGAAGTCTCCAGATCAAATTGAGGCTTCCCCCGTTCTCCTCGGTTCCCTTGGCAGCAGAGAAAATCCTCCCGGAACTGCGGGGATGTAAATATTTACCTCCCGGGCTCCAGCGCAGGCGCAGTATCGGCTCTCTGCCTCGGAGATAGGCGGAAATAGCCGATCGCTGTCAGGCCGCTCTACTGCGCAGGCCAAGTCTCCTGCGCCTGCGCAGTAGAGCGGTCCCGACAGAGATCGGCTATTTTCACCTATCTCCGTGCGGAGAGCCGCAACAGCGCTCCCGCTGGAGCCAGGAAAGGTAAATAAATCAGCACTTATCAGCGCATGTCAGGCTTGTCGAGGGAGGATTCCGGGACACTTTGGGGGAGCCAGCGCTGGACTGCCTGCAGCTACAGCGGAGGGGGAAGCCTCATTGGGACCCTGAGGCTTCCCACTACTGAGGCGAGTACCCCCCAGGGGACTTTTTTTTGTTACAGGGTATCTTTAATTAATTCAGATTAAGAAAGACAATTGCTTAATTCTTGATCACAGTCATACACTAATAACATCACTTGCAAATGGCAAGTAATTGGCAATATGGAATTGAAGAAAATACGCAAATACAGTTTGCCACACTCTTACTATATTCCCTAATAAAATGCTGTACATATCGCGCTCTCTTTCTTCATCCTTAGACAACATAGAGGCATATTAGTTACTATCCTTACATCACAGCACTAGAATCCTGAGTTTAATCCCCATTTTAGAAAACTTGCTTTCAACGGAGGGGCTGTTTATTGTCAAGCAGTAAGTAAGAACAATAAAAGGTCACTGTTTGACTCTAGGTCATTTTTGCAGATATTTTAGGGTTCCACTGTTGCTGGTTAGTGTTAGGGGAAAGAATCAGGTATGGTTAATGTTAATAGATCAGACGACAGGTTTAAAGAGACACTGAAGCGAAATAAAATTGATGATATTATGATTTGTATGTGTAGCACAGCTAAGAAATAAAACATTAAGATCAGATACATCAGTGTAATTGTTTCCAGTACAGGAAGAGTTGAGAAACTCCAGTTGTTATCTCTATGCAAACAAGCCATTAAGCTCTCCGACTAAGTTAGTCGTGGAGAGGGCTGTTATCTGACTTTTATTATCTCAACTGTTCCTGGACTATTTACTTTTCCTCTGCTAGAGGAGAGGTCATTACTTCACAGACTGCTCTGAAAGACTCATTTTGAATGCTGAGTGTTGTGTAATCTGCACATATTATAGAACAATGCAATGTTAAAAAAAACACTATCTACCTGAAAATAAAAGTATGAGAATATTTTCTTTGCTGCTAATCTTCTAGTAATTATTCATAGTACACAACCAATTCACTATATCATATTTTTTTTTTCGCTTCAGTGTCTCTTTAAGTTAGGCATCAATTAGAAGGTGACAGGTTAGTGTTAGGTGAAGGGTTGTTGTAGGTTTAAGCACTTGGGAGGAAAAAGGGGTAAATTTATATCCAAAGAAATGTAAAGCAGTGTGCACTGGACATTTCCTTTTTGCATTCTTGAAAACATTTGACCAGTTTCCCAGCCCCAATCATTTCCTGAATTTCTGTATAAACGTTTCAGAATCTGAGAAAAACATTCCAGCTCGCTTAAAGTCATAGTAATAAACTGAGAAATGTTTGTTGCTTAAAACAAAAATATTTTATACTGTCATAAAGGTGCTGAATAAAAGGCCACAAAACCATTCATGGACAACATTATCTGTATGAACATCTAATGACTCGTTTTAAAGTGAGATTATGCTTCCAAAACTAAAATTTCAGAAAGTACTCTTAGGTTCATAAAGGAACATTTACAAGCATTCCCTGCTTTCCCCGTGTGTAAAACATTTACTTTCACTGCAGAGAGCAGCACAGGCTTGTTTATCTCTGAATAATCGGCAAATGTAATCATTGCCGGCCAGGAGACACTCTATGCCTGTGTACTTATTCTGCTCCCTTCTCCCTCCCTCTGCTGAATAGACAAAACAGCCGTGTCACTTCAACAGTAAAGGATTCTTACATGCAATTACTACATTTGCTGATTAGCCAAAGATAAACAAGCCTGTACTCCTCTGTGCAGTGAAAATATTTTACACACATGGAATGCTTGGTTGGAAATTTTGGTTCTGGAAGTATTTTGGTTCTGGGAGTAGAACACCGATAGGCATCGGGAAGGTGGCAGCCCCAGGACCGCCTAACGCTGAAAGGTGTCAAGGCCTGGGGTGGGGTTTTATAGGGGATCGTGTGTGCCGATGCGTGCACATCCCCGCTTGAGTGACGGAACTCCGCTCCGTCATCAGTCTACCAGCGGCGATTGCCACTAGCAGACTGTTGTAAACCGCCGTTTATTTACATAGTACAGCGCTGCAGCAGATCGCAGATCTGTACAGAGGACAGCCGTGTCACTCTGCTGTCCCCTAGAGAGGCTCTGATCACAATCCCCTCTCATAGGCTGATGCCTATGAGATAGGATCGCCCTGATTGGCTGGCAAGGTGAGGGAGGGCAATAACAAAAATGAATAAAAAATAGAGAAATTATAAAAAAAAGTCAAACAAATAAATAAAAAAATAAACATGCCAGCAACAATCAGAGCCCACCAACAGAAAGCTCTGTTGGTGGGCAGAAAGGGGGGGGGGATAACTTGAGTATGGCTCTGCAGTGAGCAAAAAACAAATACCCTGGCCACTAGTATAAGGCTATGGTCCTGAACTGGTTAATACAAAGGTAAATGCACTTTGTACACTGCATTTGCATGACTTTAGGAGTGGATCTGACCTGTACCTAGAGAGGAAAAATATCAAGTTTCTCTGCTCTTCACTACAAAAAGAGTACCTGTGGTAAAACTGACAGAGCCTGTCATGACAGGCTCTGTTAAAAGGATGGAGGATTGGGGGTGCGTTTATGGGGTTTAACACTTACCTGTCCTGGCGTCCTCCCTTCAGGCAGGTGATCGCTCTGCCTCTCCTGGATTTAGGCCCAGGTATTTTTTTTTTCAGACTGGCCGTGAGGCTCTGGCCATGCCCATCAGCGTGGCCGCTGCCTGCCCCCTGATCAGCAGCTGTGGCTTGGCTGGCGGATACTAAACTGGGGGTGGGCCACAGTCATGCAGGCGGAGGTTTCTGAAAAGCTTCAGCAGTCTTTGGAAACATGTACACCACCATTCTGCCAAAGAGGGGGAGGAGCCTGTAACCCTAAAAACGTCAGATCAGGTGAGTATTTAGCCCCAGCGATCAATTATTATTGAGACAGAGCCTGTCTGTAACAAACGTTGGAGAGGCAGCTGCGGTAAACAGCACTACCACTGCAGCTGCCTCCAGCTCCCTGCCTAGCAATCTATCCGTGCCTCAGGCGTCTAGCACGCCGAGGACGGGTCTGTCAGCCGCACATAGGGTTGCATTGTCGCGTGCGTGCGCGCACAGACAGGACCTTTATGTGGGGAGGAGGCGCGTCAGCTGACCGGCCGGTCGGCTGACGTCAGAGGAGCCGCTCCTCATTGGCTGATAGGAGGGGGCGTGCCGGAGGGGTCTCCTCTGCTTCATAAGCCTAGCTGAATCACTCGCAACTTGTCTGCTGTTGCGAATACTTGGTGTTAGCGCTCAGACCTTAGATAGTTCCGTGTGCTTTGATCCGGGAGGAAACCGGGGATTTCACACAAGATAGGAATTGTTTGATAGCCTTAAAGATTATTCATTACTGTGTTATTATCTGTGCATGACTCTGGCTCGTTCTGACTACTCTTCTGCTCAGTGATTCTGTACCTCTGCCCATCTGATCTTGCTGCCGACTCTGCCTGTTTATACCTTCCTGTCTCTGCCTTCCGATTTTGTACTGCATCTGTTTGTCTGTTGCAAACCCGATCTGTCTGACCACTCTACTCTCACCAGAGGGCCCTTGACTCTGGTGAGGGGCGCTGTACTGTTAGTACCCACCAGCTCCTCTGGTGAGGTATAGCTCACTACTCTCACCAGAGGGCCCTTGACTCTGGTGAGGGGCGCTGTACTGTTAGTACCCACCAGCTCCTCTGGTGAGGTATTGTTAAACCTTTCAGTACTACTGTTGCACCAATCACTATATTGCTATTTGCTGTCACATCAGCTTTCTGATATACCTGCATTATAGGTGATTTTGCAGATCACCATATAATCAGGTATATATCTGCATTATAGGTGATAGTGCAGTTCACCTAATAATCAGAATTCTGTTCCTTGCTGACACAAATCGTTACACTGTCTCTGTCATTTTTGCCTGGGATAATTCCCAGTTTACATCAGAAAATTTGATGAATCTTCCTCTAAGGTTGTCACTTGATCTAAACAAATGCTTAAGTTCTGTATACTGAAAAAATTATGCCCACGACAACTGTTGGCATTTATTTTGGGTTCAATCTTAGGAACGTTCAGTATACAGATACACTATTCACCCATTTTCTGGGTGATATGGGACCAAGGGACCATAATCAAACTGATAATAGAGAAGACAGTAAAACTTTACTTACGGCTTAGCGATCAAAGCATTTGAATGTACTAAAATGAACCTGTGAATATGTACTCTTAGTCTGTTGTGTCCTCCTAGCTGCTCCTTTATTGCCTGATGAAGCTGTGAAAGCCTGTGAAACGCGTCGCCTATTTGGAGCCTTTTTTGATTAATGTCAGATTTATACTGAATCTCGCCTTTCTGAGTCTATGTTGTAGGAGGTAAATCCACCACTACCTACTATTTTTAATCTGTTTTTAGCACATTTTACCCTATTTTGGCAGCTCTATTTCCAGTAATTCGTGCTTCACTTTTCTGCCTCTTCCATCCAAATCTCATATAAATGAACATTAGCATAAAAATCTGTGTAACTGACGAGATATAGATTTTCATATGTAGAGAGGAAGAAAACAAAACCAGTGAACTCATAAGACACTGATAGGTGTCCTCTCACAAACTACTTCAAGTCACGCATTGTTCTAAAATTGCAGAACATTTATCATAAAAGCCCATTAAAGCTGTGTGCATTAATGTCATTGTAACTTTACTCCCACTGCATATTTTCCGGTGACAAGAGTTTTAGCTCAACCTATAGACAACAATGTATTTTCAGCAAATGCAAATTGCTTTTTTATTTATTTATTTTTTTCACTACTGCAGAAGCGGTGCTTTATTGCACCTAAGCACACAATTGTTGGTTGTAAGGAAAACAGATAGGACGTAATTGGTAAAAGTCACCTCAGAGGATTGTTGTGGGTGGAATAAGCCTTCATGCAAGCAGATCAATTCTGAGTTGTTCAATATTCATTAACATGACAATCATCATTTTACCAGCAACACAATGAAAAAAACAAAAAACACTTCTAATTGCTTTACAGAGCAGCTACTTCTGGTGACAGGTCATCCTGATATTAATGTCACACTGATCATTTGTTCTGTGCCTTACAAAAGCCACTCTTTTCAAATGTAAGTGTGAACATATTCTTTGCAGCATGCATATAACCATGCGCGTCAATTTCTTCCTCAGGGTAAAATAATGGCTCTACAGAAAACATATATTAGCGACAAACATACTCGCTTTTTAAATGCTAAGGGTCCTTTTCACACATTCTTACCCCAAATGTAACAGGTGTAGAAGACAGTCCCAAGGTCATAAGCACATAGTGGTAGATATTTGGAACTTCGACGTTGTAATAACTGGATTCCAGATCTTTCTAGCAAGAACATGCAGGACAGTTCCAGGACCAATCAAATACTGTTCTCTGAAAGATCTTTAAGATCATTTATTATGTGCAGTCAACATGTTTAGGTTACTAAATGAGCAATCAAATAACCATCTGCTCAGTGTTCAAATAGTAAAGCCTGTCATTCTAGTTTTACAGGAGAAAATCAAAAAAGTAGAATATCATGCAAAAGTCAATTTATTTCAGTAATTCAAATGAAAAGGTGAACCGAATATATGAAATTTAAAACAAAATTGTCTGAAAGTGGCAACAAAATAGTGGAACATGCATGTCCAATTTACCGTCAATCTCGAAAGATAGCTCAACAAGAATTTCACCCGGGAAAATAATAAAAATATAAAAATGTATTCATACAAATAGTCAAGATTCAGGGCGCATAAAAATGACATGGGATGGCCACCCGGTCACAACAACCCGCAACCAACACATGCGCACCACAGCATACACACAACGGCCGTATACTAATTGCACTGAGGAATGAGAGATAGTATTGTCATCCACTTCATAGCTGAGAATATAGTTCAAGTTCTAAAATGGCTCCAGATCCTGGAGCTAACTTGGTGTTGTCAATCAAAAGCATTCAGCAACATGCACGTTCCATCAGTGATATTAGACATAAAGCCAGTTAGTTGTGCTAGTTTGAAGCTTTTGCAGATGCAAGGATACGCAGAGCCATTTACAATGTTCATTAGTAAGCAGGGCCCATAGCCATTATAGCAACAAAGTACATCAAAGCTCAACTTGAGAACTGCATAGTCTCGCCTGATCCGAATCAGGACGTCACAAGTAATCCATATGGACAGAAGACAGCATGATGCAGAGTTCCAGCTGCGTTGTCACAGTAATCCAAACAGCCTCAAAGTCCCAGGCAATGCAAAAGTGGCAGTAGACGGCAGATACGGATCCAAGCAGTGGCGGCCCGATCACAAAGACCCGGAGGCATAGACGTCTGGATAGAAATGCACTTTTACAGGTCAGTGACTGCGTGGGAGGCTGGAGTCGGGGCGGCGTGGCGTCCCATGCGGGTGAGAGTAGCTCCCGAGAGTTTTGCTGGCTTATGGCTTCTTCAGGGGGCTCACTCAGCACGCACACAACTAAAACAGCCAAGCCAGCCAATCAAAATTGCCTCCTCTGATCGTGGGATGGATGCGATCAAGGCCAATAAATTTGACTCCCCTAGCATCACCCCCATGATAGAGTGAGAAGTGTCTGGCGACAGGAGATTGCACAACACGATTTTCAATATTAGCTATATGTTCAGACATTCGTTCGCACAATAGACATTTCGTTTTTCCGATGTAAAAAGTGTCACACTAGCATGTCAATAGATATACAACAGATTTTGTTTTGTATTTAACGAAATTTGATAAGTCCAGTCTCCTCCCGCCTGGTAAATTGGTGACCCTTCCCATTTGTATAGATCAACAAAAATCACAACCTCCACAAGTGAAGGTCCCTGTTAAACAATGTTTCTTGGTAGTCACTCATGCAAAGAGGCTACCAATGCATCCCGTAGGGATCTTGCCTTACGAAAGGTCAGACTATGAAATGTGAACCCTTTGCAGGTATTTTGGATTAATTAGGTGATGAGAGTCTGACACTTTGAGCCTAAAATATTGAACATTTTGACAGTATTCTAATCTCTTGACGATTATGGCTTACAGATTATGATAACCTCAAAATCTTAAATGATAACAAATAAAGGCTTGACCTATCTTGTTTTGCATGTAATGAGTCTATTTCATATATTAGTTTCACCTTTTAAGTTGAATTACTGAAATAAATGGACTTTAGCATGATATTCTGATTTTTCAAGTTTCACCAGTATGTGCCTCCCACAGCCTCTGTTGTAGTCTTAATTACACTCCTGGCTGGGAAATGTGTATGCAGATGGAACAGTAGACTAAGCCGAGAAATGACCAAATAGATGGAACAGTTGGCTGCTCAGAAAGGGCTTGATTCATGATTAGTAACGTGCTTTAATGGCCCAAGTAAGCTCCTCTTATGCATGCTAAAAAATTAGCACAACTTATTGACACCCCTCCCCCCCGGCACGCAATGCACGCTAGTGACAGTGTAGAGTGTGCTCATTTCAATTGCCAAGCGATAGTGAGGTATGGCTACCGTAGTAGCGACCACGATAGTGAAGTATCATGGTAGTGATACGTCACTACCACGCGACAATTGAAGAGTCAGCCGTCGAGAAGGAATGCACCCTACACTTCCACTAGTGAATGTAGCATGCATGGGGGTGTCATTAAGTCGCGCTAATTTATTAGCACGCGTCAGAGAGGTTTACTCAGCGTCAGCGTGTTACTAATCATGAATAAAGCCAAAAGTAATCTAAATATTTAAAATTGGTTTCTGATGTGTGTAGTGGAGAGGATGATAGTACCAGACCATACAAATAGCTGGGTTACAGAAATGGGTATTTGCATGGCAGAAAGTGGAAAGTACTGAAGTGCCTGATGTAATTAAAGAAGAAATATCATACCATTTATGATTAGATTATTAAAAGTGGGATTTTTTACAATGATTTTTTTTATTATTAAAGTTACACTTTAACTTCTTGGCTAAAGCTGCGATTTATTAAAACATTCAAAAATGTATAATGTGACCTGACCTGTACAGTATCCTTCAAAGATACCATAGTAATATTACTAAAGTTAGTTTGCAGCTTGTTACCAAAGCAGTATAGCTTTATGTCAATGAAGTCCTATCAAGCACTTCTCTCTATGATGGAAGAGATCACACATAGAATTTTGTGCATTTTACCATCCACAATGGCCATTGTAGTCAACAGGAATTGCATGTCGTTTGCTTTCATCTTTCACTTGTGTTTCTGCCACAGTTTTATGTGCATTTCCTAATACATTGTGCCGCAAAATAAAAAAAAACGGCAAATGATCGCAGAGAATTATATGTAGGAAAACGAGATTGCAAACACAGAATGAAGAGGGCCGCAAACCGCACACAAAATCCCAGACGCAAGTGAGCTTTCAGCCTCACTCACGCCATTTGCACATTTTAAATTGGCTATGTGGTATACTGGAAATATCTTCCATTGCAACAAACCACCTTCTTCCTCTGGACAAGAACTGCTTTACTGCTGTACATCCCAATCATGCACCGCAAATCACTTGAGCACCTGCTGGCTCTGATTTGTTATATTTGGTACATATGGTTTATCAATCACTATATAATCTACTTAACCTAGAGATTGAGAGAGTATTCTGACCTCATTGGTTAGCCCAGGTCATTTCTTTCACTCCATTCATAAATTTCAATTTGTTGAATTCAGACATTTTTCAGGACAACATTTTTGCATTATTTTACTTTTGAGGACACAATGTTATTGAATTATTTGCAACTGAAAGGATTAAATATTTCTTATACTTCGGTTCATCTGACATTTTACCCAGACTTTTTTCTGATTACCTTTTGTATTGTGCTATTTTATTGTAATTAGCACCATTTTTCCAAAGTAAAACTCTTTACAAAAAGAAATAGAAAAGAAAGAAAAAATTCCTGCCTCGATCCACAGAGATTACAGTGTCATCTTGTTCAACAACAACATCAATCTTTCTCTATTGTTTATAACTTAAGCTTTAAGGCCCCCAAAAATCAGTCCAAAATTGCCTTCATACGTTATGCAGATGAATCAATAATGCAATCTGTGCTGTGAAATGCCAAGTTGTGCTATTTAAAGAGAGAGATGTACTTAAGCCCTAGCTTTCCTTCATGGCACAATCTGTATTCATTGTTTACAGCTATAACTTTCTCATGCTGTGTGAGATAACCTAGAACTCAAGCCATGAATAGGGTCACTTTGACCAGATGCCAGTTCTGTGACAACCCCACTCTATTACTGCTTCTGCATATTTTTCTCTAAATTACTTGTATGCTCTTCTTTTTCTGTCCACTTCAAATTTGAGAAAGCATTTTATTTATTTTATTTCAGCTACTATTTATTCATTTGAAGCTTAAAATTGAATTGAAACAGTGCCTGATGCTGTATTATACGAGGATATTACGCATGAGCTAGATGCGTTCCGTTTATGTTAATTCTACCTCCAACTCCAGCACTAATCAAACAGACAAGCAGCCTTAAAGAGAATCTGAAGTGAAAATAAACTTATGATATAATGAATTGTATGTGTAGTACAGCTAAGAAATAGAACATTAGTAGCACAGATGTTTTTCATATTGTTTCCAGTACAGGAGGAGTTAAGAGAGTTTGTTCAGCAGAATATAGATGTGGAGAGTCTTCATTGACTTGTGTCTCTGATTATCAGCATTTACCTGTATTCAGGAATTGTATTTACACTAACTTAAATTTTGTACATGTAAAAAGCGTCCTGCATTCATTTGGGTGCCAGAAACATATTCTACTAATAGGCTGGATGTAATTACAATAGTAAAATATCTTTATTTTACTATCTCCTTACTTGACTTCATTCTCACTTGAACCCTCCCCTCTATCAATGCCTAACCCTAACCAACCCTACAAATCAATACCTAACCCTTACCACCTACCCAACTGATGGCTAACGCTAACTAACCCCCCCCACCCCTCCACCAACCGATGCCTAGCCTTAACAGACTCTCCCAACCTATGTTTAACCATAAATGACCCCCCAACCTATGCTTAACCCTAACTGACCCCCCCTAGCCTACAGTATACCTAACCCTAACCAATCCCCCTAGCCTATGCCTAACCCTAACAGACCATCTCTAAATATGCTTTATACAATCCTCTTCATACTCTGTCCTCGCACTGGAAAAAGGGGCTGTACATTGTTGTCAGACTATCAGTGGAAGCCTGATTAGAGGAGGAAGGAGAAGAAATATGAACACATAAGTAAACTGCTAGCCTACACTGTATCATTGGTAGGAAGGAATTCACCTTGGTGTGTTTCTCAGCTGCAGAGGACAGAAAGGAGAGAACGCAGTGCTGACTGCTCTGGACTATCTGAATCACAGAATCGGATGCACTACATTAGCATATAAAATATTTCACATATACTGTATTCCAGTTGTGTATTCAGCTTTCTGCCGAGAGTTCAGCATAAAATAACTCACACAATTCCCATAGTGTGTATGCAAAAACAGTATAGTAATACAGAATGTGACCGATTCCAAAACATTGATTTGTGAACAAAAACATTCTGTGACATGGTTCAGAAAGTACAGTCTGTGTCATCGTGTCCTTCTACTCTCCAGTGGGACTCATATCTCCAAATAACATGTTCACCACAGAGGAAAAGGCAGTCTGCACCATGTGTGCTTGAAAAATAAAAGCTGGAATCTGACTGGTTGGGAAAAAAAATATATAGGACCACAAGGAGGAAGACAATAACCCTACTGGGCCTATCCTGAAATTCTACCAAATATTTACATGTAGCGCAGGGAAGACTTCCCTCCTTACCAATTCATATGTTATAAAAAAGTATAAAGTTATTTAAATAAAACCCTGGGGCCGCTGGGGAGGAGGAACTGGCCAATAACTCTAAACTTCATGCCATATTTTTAATCATAGTTATATGCAGAACAAATACTTACATTTGAAATTTGGTTTTGTTTGATGTTTGATGTTTTCAAGCTATACTCGGTTTAGAGGTGCTTACATAGGATGGCAAAGATACATAAAGGCTCTGAGTAGCCATAACTTTAACTAGCCTGTACTATTTTGCAACTCCTTCCCACAGAGTCATAGCATTACATAGCTTGCACTGATGAAGGTCAACATAGCCTGAAACAGTAGTGTGTAAGCTGCATAGCATGGCATGCTTTGAACCAGCAGCTCTGGATGTATGCTAGCGTTTTCAACATCAAAATCAAGTTTATATTTCACCAAGTACAGAGAGTACATGGAATTATTTTGGCACAGCAAGGCTCTACAGTACAGTACAAGATAAAGACATACTTTGTATTACGAGGGAGGCAGTCATAGAACAAGGAAACAAAACAAAATATACAGTCCATGTGGTGAATGGGGCAACATTGCAGGTGGTGACACTAGTTCAGGGGGGGGGGGGGGGGGCATAAATTCAGGATTTGAAAAGCTTGAGGGAAAAAGGAGTTTCTGTGTCTAGTGGTTTTGGTGGGTAATGACCTGTATCAGTGGCCTGACAGGGACATAAAGGAATGATTTAGTCATTCACCTACTGACCTGAAATGATGCATCATTGCATAACTCTGTGTCCATGTGAAACACCTTCTTTTGAACGAGGCTAAAACGGTCATTGCCAAATTACGGAATACTACCAATATCAAGTGTTTCAACGGGGCAAAATGATCAGGAATTCTAGATTGATTTTCTCAAAAAGAAATATTGATTGTACCAAACACTGAACATCATCACGTAGTATATGCCTGGCTGAAGAGCTCACACTTAAAGATATCCTAAAGTGAGAGGGATAGGGAGGCTGACATATTTCTCTGTAAACAGCACCAGTTGCCTGGCTATCCTGCTGATCTCTTTGCCTGCAGTACTGTCTGACTCCCACACCTGAAACAAGCATGGGGCTAATCCAGTCACACTACAGTCAGAATATGTGATCTGCATGCTCGTTCAGGGTTTATGGCTAAAATGATTAGAGATAGATGATCAGCAGGAAAGACAGGCAATTTGCATTCTTTAAAGGAAAATAAATAGGTCAGCCTCCATATTCCTCTCACTTCAGGGGTCCTTTAAGTCTTCTTAATGAAATGAAGGGCCGGCTCACACAGACTTCTGGCCAGTGGTAAATGACAGGTGTGGCGATCGTCGTTTAAGCGCTGCCTATTCAAATGAAAGGACATTGCTTGGTACGGGTCATTCATGACACTCAATCCTGATTTTCCTGGAGGCAACCTGCAGCATCCAGGATAGGTATAATGCGCATCCAGGATAGGGGTAATGCGCATCCAGGATAGGGGTAATGCGCATGCAGGATAGGTATAATGCGCATGCAGGATAGGTATAATGCGCATGCAGGATAGGTATAATGCGCATGCAGGATAGGTATAATGCGCATCCAGGATAGGTATAATGCGCATCCAGGATAGGTATAATGTGCATCCAGGATAGGTATAATGCGCATCCAGGATAGGTATAATGCGCATCCAGGATAGGTATAATGCACATCCGGGATAGGTATAATGCGCATCCGGGATAGGTATAATGCGCATCCGGGATAGGTATAATGCGCATCCAGGATAGGTATAATGCGCATCCAGGATAGGGGTAATGCGCATCCAGGATAGGTATAATGCGCATCCAGGATAGGTATAATGCGCATCCAGGATAGGGGTAATGCGCATCCAGGATAGGTATAATGCGCATCCAGGATAGGTATAATGCGCATCCAGGATAGGTATAATGCGCATCCAGGATAGGTATAATGCGCATCCAGGATAGGTATAATGCGCATCCAGGATAGGGGTAATGCGCATCCAGGATAGGTATAATGCGCATCCAGGATAGGTATAATGCGCATTCAGGATAGGTATAATGCGCATCCAGGATAGGTATAATGCGCATCCAGGATAGGTATAATGCGCATCCAGGATAGGTATAATGCGCATCCAGGATAGGGGTAATGCGCATCCAGGATAGGTATAATGCGCATCCAGGATAGGGATAATGCGCATCCAGGATAGGTATAATGCGCATCCAGGATAGGTATAATGTGCATCCAGGATAGGGGTAATGCGCATCCAGGATAGGTGTAATGCGCATCCAGGATAGGTATAATGCGCATCCAGGATAGGGGTAATGCGCATCCAGGATAGGTATAATGCGCATCCAGGATAGGGGTAATGCGCATCCAGGATAGGTATAATGCGCATCCAGGATAGGTATAATGCGCATCCAGGATAGGTATAATGCGCATCCAGGATAGGTATAATGCGCATCCAGGATAGATATAATGCGCATCCAGGATAGGTATAATGCGCATCCAGGATAGGGGTAATGCGCATCCAGGAGAGGGGTAATGTGCATCCAGGAGAGGGGTAATGCGCATCCAGGATAGGTATAATGCGCATCCAGGATAGGTATAATGCGCATCCAGGATAGGTATAATGCGCATCCAGGATAGGTATAATGCGCATCCAGGATAGGTATAATGCGCATCCAGGATAGGTATAATGCGCATCCAGGATAGGTATAATGTGCATCCAGGATAGGTATAATGTGCATCCAGGATAGGTATAATGTGCTTCTGTGTGCTTTTTCGGGGGTAGTAAACGCGATGTATGGAACTAACAATGGGCAGTGCCCCTGCTTTTCTGAATGCTTGCAGAAAAGCATTTGAACAAGCCTTCAGAAAAGCAGGGGCACTGGATTAGACCCTCAACTGAACAAGCCAGCAGGAAAATCAGTCAAGTGAAGCAGAGAGATTTAGCTGTTAAATCTCTGCTCAAATCTCTGCACCATAAACATCTAATTTAAAATTGTGGTGCATTCCTGAGCTTCATACTGGTCTAGAATCTGAAATCATGTAAGTTTATTGCCAGTGCTGTGCAGCAGGAAGCTCAAGGAGAGAAGTCCTTCAGGAATAAAACGACCAAGCACATTACTAATTCTGTTCAATACTCTAAACTCAATACTAAGCAATATTTGTTGCAAAACATAATAAGTTCCTTTTATCAAATGTAGCACGCACTCGCTCTCTATTTCACTCCTAGCAATACAACTCCTAAACAATGCAAACAGGTGTGCCTCCTGTTGTACTATGTGGGAGTCCTGTATGACTGATCACTAATGGCCCCACTTTAATTTACATAAACAGTCCTTCACTTCATGGAACTCAGCGGGAAATATTTCAGTTTCTAGGAGATTTGCCATGTTGGGCGTTGGTCTGGGCCTCTTCATTCATTTTCTTGGGGCCGTCCTTTAGCCCCCACGAGTAATGCTCTCACTAGATGTGTACCATACTTTCTTGGTCTTTTCCTACTTTCCTTCTCCCCTGTTCTTCCCACTTCACCATTCCACTCCTTCACCTCTTTGGGTACACGTTTGTTCTCCTCCCATCCTACCCCATCCTGGTCTTCCCTTTCCCCCCTCCTGTTCTCCATTTATCCCTGTGAGTAGGCTGATATTATAGCTAATATAGCTTTATTGTATGTGAAAATGTTTCCATACATATATCCTGTTGTAGACACACTACATATTCGTGTGTTCTTCCTTACGGTTCTGCCTGGCTGCTTTCCTCTGCCCTCCCTGGCCCGTCCTGTCGGACATGGGTTGGCTGGGGTTGCCTTGGCAGCCGTATTGGTGTGCAGCGAGCGCTTTTTTGGAGTGGCTCCGTGCACGGCAGGAATTCCGCATGCTCCCATTGGCCTAGTATCAGTGGCGTCATTTATGACGCATATACGCGTCTACGCCAATATGGCCGTGCGTGCCATTAGCCTTCTCCAGGGTGGAGCTGAGTGGTTACGGACTTCCGGAAGGGGCGGGTCTTCAGCGGCGGAACGGAGGCGTGTCATCACGCGCATCCATTTACACCGCGCTGTGTCTCCCACACTTGTTGCACCTTCAGCCTCAGAAGAAGTTTGGCGTTTGCCACACGAAACGGTCGTCAGGCCGTGCACTTCTTGGCACCCACATCTGCTGCCTCCCCTCCACACCCGAGCATCAATCAAGTTATTATGGTATGACACATCTTTTTGATGTTTGCAGTGACTGTCATATCCTGTCATGCACTCAACCATTTGCACTTTTTGTATTTGTTGCTAATCATTAAACCATAGTGCCAGACCATTCTCCATCTTTTTTGTGCTTTCAAGGACTGTTTTACTGCTTGGGTCTTGAGCACATGGTTTATCGGGTGTCTTTGTCCTGAAAGTGCCAGCCAACAGCAGTTTTGCCCGAGTGCCGCTAGCTCTCCCACAACTTTGTACTATGTGGGAGTCCTGTATGACTGATCACTAATGGCCCCACTTTATTTACATAAACAGTCCTTCACTTCATGGAAATGTCGCAGCTATCCACTTAGCGGGAAATATTTCATAGGTGAAAGCCTCCACCACACTCAATCACATGACACTCACTGCTATGGTAGACCACCGAGGTCTAATCCCACATTGGTGATATACACCTTCAAATCAGGCCAATCCAATACAACCAATGTAAGACCGACTCTGTGCCTTCACCTTAGATCGGCCATAAAGAAGCGTTCCACATCACCGATATACCAGATAATACTTCATAAGACCTCAAATTAAAAAAAAAAAAAACTTTCGTGGCATAACACTGTTTTATTTTAAAAAATATAAAAAACAATTGCACCTGTTGAAGATTTCCTGCTGAGAGGAAAGCGGTGGCATTTTCATGGAGTGAAGCACTGTACATGTGAATCAGAGTGGTGCTTTTACTAATCACTCGTACTGGATTAAATTGCTGTAAGTCCTGTATAATAAAAATGGGTGCTGTGAATGTAGAGTGTGATGAATAATGTTATTGACATCTAACATTAGAAGCACCCGAGAGAGGTCAGATAAGAGTATCCTGTCCACTTGTCACAGGAGACATCAGCATGAAGTGCCAATACATTTATCATGTGTTCTGCTTTAGTAAGTAGATCAGGAGACTTCAAAACTCAGCTCAACAGAGAACATCATTGGGGCCACCTTTAATGTTCGCAGCAGTCAGGTAAAAGCAGATTATTATTATTCTGAATGAGCAGCATCATGTATAATTATTATTGTGCTACCCTGCTAAACACTGAGCACCATGTGTCGTCCTACATTCAGGCCGATAACACAATTCAACACAAGCTATCATAAATGAATTGTCATTTAATTATGGGCTGAAAGCAGAGCCTGGTTCTTAATTATATCAATTAGCTAAGAAAAACAGCAGCAATTATGGCAATGCTAAATGTAAATTACATTACCATATGCTTATAATAAAGGCAAGAAATACAGTAAGGAGAGCAAGCTTTCTTAGGTGACGCAACTTGAGATATTGTAAAATACCTACACTTCAATTGCTCTTATGATTATAGGTATATAGGAGAGCTGGCAGGCACTCGGGTAATGCTGTGTTTAGCAGACAAGCTTAAGAGACATCCAGGTAAACTATGTGCTCAAGACTGAGGAACAAAGTCTATGCAAAACAATGGGAGGAAACAAGAAAAGTCTGGCACTATAGTTTTAACTTCAGAATTAGCTTCAAGATCCTATGTTTGGCCTACAAATCCATACACAAGTCCTGCCCAACCTACATCTCTGACCTGGTCAGCAGATATACACCTGGCCGCCCACTTCACTCCTCCAACAACCTCCTCTTAACCATCCCACGCATCTCGCACTCCCATGCACGACTGCAGGACTTCACTAGAGCTGCCCCCATCCTGTGGAACTCCCACTGCCCATCAGGCTCGCTCCCACCTTCAACACCTTCAAAAAAGCACTCAAAACTCACTTCTTCAAGGAGGCCTACATCAACTCAACACTGCCCTAATCCTTTCTGCCAATAATTTCTTGCTGCACCCCCTCCTTTTGTGTCACCAACCCC
Source organism: Hyperolius riggenbachi (assembly GCF_040937935.1). Lineage (NCBI taxonomy): Eukaryota > Metazoa > Chordata > Amphibia > Anura > Hyperoliidae > Hyperolius > Hyperolius riggenbachi. The sequence continues at coordinate 177,603,906 of NC_090649.1, read as the reverse complement.
TCCTTCTAGATTGTAAGCCTTTGGCAGGGCCCTCTCCCCTTGTGTATCATACTTGATTGTGTGCACTTTACCCAGAATTTGGAACTTGTAATTTTTACCACTACCACTCCAGTGTATATTCTGGCATTGTACTACCGTCTGCATTGTGTTGTGTATCTTTTTGCTATTACCTGTATTGTTGTATGTATTGTCTATTACCTGTATTGTTCTGTCACCCCTGTTATCATTGTCTGTAACCCTATTTATTGTACAGCGCTGCATAATATGTTGGCGCTATATAAATCTAATAAATAATAATAATAATAATGATGTCAGCATAAAAAAGCAGTGCAAAAAAGTATAAAAAAATGCATGAGTGTCACAACATGCAATAAGATCTGACATGCAGCATGGTGATGATACAAAGTATTCTTGCTGGTGCTAAAGTGCTGTACCTGGGTGTCGGGAGGTGGCAGGTGTGGGCGCCAATGAGGTGCACGGCCGTGCATCACAAATAGTGTTGGAGTTGGAAGAAGCTTGCCCCTGTCAGAGCTAACAGGGGCTAGCATGTTTTATGTTAAATCAAAAATTCTAAAGTAAAAGCACACGTGTTGTTCAGTTAGTCTCGAAGGAAATTGTTTTAATAAAGAGTTAAAACTAACTGCCATTTCAACTACAGCTCACACTTTAAGAGGTCATTTGAAAGTTAATGAGAAACTCGCGATGAAGACCACTGATGATTAATTAAACCCTATTTCCACTGAGTTTCTCTTAACACAGAGTATCAGTCTTACCAAGAACCGGCTGAATTCGTGATGTCTGTCCATCAATAAAAGTAAACTGGCTACTTCAGTTCATGGTATTTCAATTTGTGCTTAAAAAAAAAACGTTATGGTCATTTACACTAGTTTTATGAATAATGATAATATCCAAAATAATGATGATTAATCCAAAATATATTTTAGGTAACAGATCCAATCTGAATGCCAAATCAGTTTCATCAGCATATATTTCTTTGTAAGAAACTGCAGCTAGCTACAAAAGTACAGAACTTTGCAACAAACGCACCATTTATGGGGGAAAAAAATATTACCTGCCTAAACAACAAGCCAGAGAAATATTTATGTAAATATTTCTCTGGCTTGTTGTTTAGACAGGAAAAACTCTCATAAGGAGTTTTGGGTACATCCTAGAAGATTAACTCACTTAAACGGTTGTGTACTTACACTTAAAAAGGCAATGCAGCCACATATAGTAGAATGTAAAACATTATTGAAGGAAACCAGAGACACCATAAAAGAAAGATTTGATACTTACCCGTGGCTTCCTTCAGCCCCATAATCACCGCTCACCGTCCTCCCGCGTGCCTCCATTCAGCCGCAATCAGCCCCAGTAACTGGGTCAGTCGGTGTCTTCTGTGCATGTGCGGACCTCCGTGCATGCACAGAACACCCTGAGTGGCGCGACTTAGCAGTGCTGATGAAATCTTACTTTTATGGAGTCTCTGGTACACTTTAAGGATACCCAATTTACATTAATTATCCTGGTTCAGCCTATATGTATATATTGCTGCATAGTGGTATGTAACCCGACCCTAATGGCCCATACTCACAGGCTACATAAGTGGCCTGTTGCCAGCACACGTGAGCGTGTGCACGACAGGCCGGCGACAGCTCGTCGCCAGGTCCCTCTGCGTACACACGCGGAAGAGGGATCAGCTGTGCGACGGAAGTTGTCGCCGATGTTCCTCCCCCTCTTACTCCCCCTCGCCGGAAGCGCCGTCTATTTTCAATTATGTTGCTGTCGCTAGTCCGCATACTCACGCGGACTAGCGACAGTTGCGGCGGAGTTGCGGCGGCAACTGTCGCCAGGCGATTGACCGCGCCAATTGCCTGGAGACATCAACGACGAGCGACGGTTCGGGGTGCGCGCCCGTGCAACGCCTCATACTCACGGACGACAATTGTAGCCGTGAGTATGGGCCATAACAGTGATGTTTAGCCTAGGCTATTTAGTTAAGCAACCTTCTGACCCAGAGCTCTCTGGAAGACCAAGTGTTGTGTCTACTCGCTTTGGAACACACAACAAAAAACATTCAGCAATGATGCATGCACCTTGCCAGCAGTAAAGATGTTGCCACCTGTGATAAATTTAAGGAAGTAAATTAGGGAGATTAAGAATTTTACAATGGGCAAACATTGGCTAAATAATTTATAAATGAATACTTTAAAATATAAGCAATTTTAATCATTAAGATACACTCAGTGAAGCTTCTGTTTAAGTGAGGTTCATGATTTTCAAAGAGATTCTGATAAAACATGCTGTATACAAGCATTGTTGTTTTTAGGAAAACGGCTTACAGTCCATTTCTTTACAGCTAAACCCTGGCTCTGGGTTTCTTCTGCTCAGAGTTCGCTGAAGTGCTGATAAAATCTGCACATGAATGATAAACATAGAGCAACAAATAAGGGGAAATTTGTTTAAGGAACATGCATAAGTCCTGATTTTCTGCCCAACTTGTCGTCCGACTTGTCATTTGAACGACAAGTTGGACGTATGTAAGCGCAGTTGAGTGACTGATAACTGACTGATGTGCAGCCTGCTTTTCTGCCTTGACTGATACCATTAGGGGCCACCTGACAAAGTCCCTAGGTACGACCAATACATGTGGTTGCATCCGGTTAGAGCACCTATGCCAGCCATGACAAATATCTCAGTTTCAAACAGTCAATCCCTCAAACCCAGTGGGAGCCGGCGGACAGTAAATGTATGTGCACCTCTAACAGGCCTGTAAATGAAACAGCAACTCACATCAATCTATACATGGGACGCTAGCTCCACCGAAAGGACCACTCATGACGTCATAGACAACTTCACACTCTGTCCTGATCATCCCCTTAGACAATACCAAAGCTGCGCGGGGAGGATGCAGGGATAGCTGAAAAGAGGCACTGTAAGTAGCATTGCCTGGATCGGGGGAGGGGGGAATCGGTGGGGTCGGGAGAACCTATACTAGGTCTGGTATTGATAGCTAACTTATACTGGAGCCCTTACACATAGCTAACCTATACTGGGGGACACGGATTCCTTGCAAAACCTTCTGAGCGGCATGCCCGACACTGTCAGGCATACCGCTTTCAGCAAAATGTTGTTGCCCGACACAGTGTCGGCACACCATTTAGGAGGTTAACAGCTGCATGAGTAAGTTTTCAATATATGTGCTTTCTGAGCTCCGCTGACAGTTTGTCTAGCATGAACGTTTGCTGTATGAGCTCACTATTGCCTGATGTGAAGTGCCGGTGATTGAAGATGTGGAGCTTCCTGGCAGAAACTGCCCTCTTCAATCATTTCATAAGGATTATGGTTACAGGATGATACCACAGGAACATTTTCCCATAATGTAAGATCTTAAGATAAATACCAAATTTCCATATAAATGAAAGATGGAAAAAGTAGCCTCTTATGCCTTTTCTTTTTTTATGTACTTAAGGAAAAATGATGCTCACCATGATTAAATCACAAAAAGAAAAAGTGGTACTTAGTTTATTATAAACATATTATTACTGTTTACAAATGAGGGAACACAATGACATAAAACTTAACTTGAAGGACAAAATTATAAACATACCTTTTATTTTTATCCTCTATCTGAAGGATGAAAATAACATCATCCAATGGTTGGAGTTTCGTACTACTTTCTCCCCATTTCAGTTTGAGGCTCTGGGGTCCAGCGGCTGCACACTCCAACCGAGGGGGCAGGGGAGGAAGAGGACTTGTCTTTACGCTAATGGTATGACTGAATGGTCCAGCACCGATCTCATTCACTGCCTGGATCCGGATTCTACAAGAGAACACCAATAGACACATAAGCAAAGTCTACTTGTGACACGGCTACAAGCAGAACAGCATAATTGTAGTTTATAATGAGAAAGAACAAAAGATCCTATAGAAAACAGGTACATAGTGGTGAAGGTACAGATCCATGGGCTGTAGCACAAGATTTATAAAACAGAGCAGAGCCAATTACCCTTTGAACTTTCCTGCAGTAAAACCCTATCTCAACCTGTCTCTCACTATGTCTTGGTTGTTTAAGTGCTTCAGAAAACAGGACAGTCTTCGACCCAATTTGGGTGGAACAGCTCAGAGAAGCTCTTTTGCATAGATAACAGCTAAAGTTTCTTAACTCTTCCTGTACTAGAAACCAATAGGAGACTCTTTTCTGTTTCAATAAATATTTATTGATTTTAAGTTAAAGTTTTTAAACATAACAATAAGTGTGTTAAATGATAATGGCCTCAATTCACTAAGATCATGCTGGAGATAATAAGGCAAGAGAAAACTTACCTCCACTAGTAAGAGAGTTATCTTAACTCTTCATTCCTTACGTTACCTCTTCTGTAGTTAATTTACCTCCTCTGTAGTTAAGTTACCTCCTCTGTAGTTATTTTCACATGCAGTTAATTAACAGCCTGTCTTTAACTCTGGAGTTATTTTAAGGATTAAAGAGTTAACTTAAAGATAGAAGCGGTAACTTTAGGTTTGCTTGAGGTAAAATGTTTCCTGAATACTACATGCCTTATCACCATGGTAACAACTCTAGAAGAGTTATTAAAGACAGGAGATAAGCTCAGTGAATTGAGGCCAATGAGGTACAAGTCTAATAACACAATGAGCATACTGATACAATGTGGTCATAACGATAAGGACACGGTATAAATCGCTCTTGTGAATACAGCAAAACGTTGCCACGGTTGTTGTGATCAACCTGACGATAAATTGCACACCAAAGTCCCGCATTCATAGTAAGCAGGTATCATTGCAAGCCGATCTACAAAAAGGAGATATAACTAACAACACCAATATAATCATTAATGTGATCCAGAACTTGGACCATGAACACCTCCAACCCAAACAAAGGAGGTCTGACACAGAAATCGATATGTTAACCACTGTAAGCCTGAACACAAAAGTATAGAATAAAAAGGGGAGACTCTTTTCTTTGCTGCTAATGTTCTATTTCTTAGCTGTGCTACACATACAATTCATTATCTCATAAGTTTATTTTTGCTTCAGGCTTTCTTTCCCAGCCATAGTGATGAGAGGTGTCTGGGCAGAGGGTGAGGAACAGTGTAGTAATGATCACCATCATCCCAAGCATAACGGGGTTACTTGCAATGAGTAAAACCCAACACTTTGCTTTACATCAGCTGAGTGCCGATGCCTAAATCAAGCACAGCTCAATAGTAACAGTTCCAGTTCCACACCTGCAAACAGGTGCAGGACTGTGAACTGAGGGATGACATGCCTCAATCAATGTAACGGGCATAGTCAAGTCCACAAGCCATGTTTATGCTGTTCAAATCTTTATTCCTAATGCAAGAAGGTGCACAAAAGATTTGAACATGGTTCACACAGTGTGCGGACTGGACTACGCACTTTGAATCAAGCACTGGACATAGCTGAGCCACAATTTTTCTCTAGGCTCTATCACGAAGCCCAATTTAAGCCAAAGAATGCATGCTCAAATAACCTGATTTACCAGCCAATGGTGTCAGATACCTTATTTTTATGCTTGCTCTGGGTCAGTAATTCAAAAAGCATTTCATAACGTTAATTGTGTACTATACAGTACATCATAATTGGCAGTGAATAAACCATTTTAGTTAAATTAAATAGCACCCAGTGAACTGTCCCATCTCCTTGCCCTGTCCCACCATCACCTACACCATCATTTATCCCACCATCACCTATCCAACCATCACCTATCCCACCATCACCTATCCCACCATCACCTATCCCACCATCACCTATCCCACCATCACCTATCCCACCATCACCTATCCCACCATCACCTATCCCACCATCACCTATCCCACCCATCACCTACACCATAACCCATCCAACTATCACCTACACAATCATCTATCCCATCATTTACCCCACCATCACCTATACCATTATCTATCCCGCCATCACCTATACCATTATCTATCCCGCCATCACCATTAAAGTCACAGCCACAATGGCCCATATGCAAATAACTTTTTCTACTAAGTTTCTTCCTAGAAGATAATTTTTCAACTTCTTTTAAAAATTACTTTTCAGCACTTTGCAATCAGAAAAGTACCAAAAAGTAGGTGAAAAGGTACTCTCACTTCTCACTTGCTCATGGTTTAAAGGGCATTTTATTGACAAGGTGTGAAAATATTACCTAGTAGAAAACTCAAGAGAACACAAATTGTATTTGGGCCAATGTGTTTCAGCTTCAAAAGCAAACAGGTTTTGATAGGATATAATATGTTTCAGCATAAAGGTTCACTTATTATAAGGGCAAGACATATGGGGGATGTGCCTCTAAAGTTACATTTGAATAAGACACTTGGGTACACTAAATGATGGAAAATATAAAACTTTTAAACACTGAGAATAATATTCTCTAGAAGTAAAGAACCGGTACACAAAATTAAATATTTATCTGTTGTGACACTGCAAATAAAGGAACAGATCAGCCTTTTAATAAATTACATAAATAAATAAACAAACAGTTTTCATTGATCACAATGTTTTAAAAGCTTGGTTAATGGGCAAAAATACACTGGATATTGTGTAACTCCTAATAGTTGCAGGAAGATTCTTGTTGCCTTCACTCTAATCTAAATACTATAGTAAATCAATGTAGTTTTTAAACATTGTTACAAAGCCAGGGCTGGACTATATAAACAATTTAGACAGCGTTTCATGTGGTCCATAAAATATTTGAGCAAAAAGCAGTTTCAGCTTTATGCACAAAATACTGACACACAAGTGAATGATTCGCAATAGTACCTTGCGCATTACTGATATTGCATGTAACTGGACACTTAAACCTCATAATTATTGAAAAAATGATCTCATCTTAAAAATGATCTTATGTAGGAAAAGGTGCAGTATCACTTCCAGAACACTCATTGTCTGATGCACAAATATAAAGGTCCATACTCAAATGTCTGATGGTGCCCATCGATATCGCTATGCCAACACTGTACAGACGCTGAGTTCTGTTCTATGTTGGGGGGGGGGGATGGGCTGACAGAGCGGTGCACATGGGATGTCATGCAGCAGGCAGGGCGAGTGGCGGTGAAAAGTTGTCAGCATTGCTCAGCCTAGTTGATCACCAATCGGATTGCTTGCAGGGTGGAAGTCGGGGACTACACACGCAGGATCATCAACTGATTTGGTCATTATTGGCTGCCTCAGCCAGTTTCAATCAAGCGTGTGTATGGGGCTTAAGCCCAGAAGCTAAGTTACTGCACAGCAGGAGCTTTCCAAGATTATTTAAAAAAAAACAAAAAACCCCCACAAGGTGCAAGTTGCCTTCATGAGCTATAACTTCTATTCCCAGGCACAGGGGCAGATAAATCAGAAAAGGATAAGCAGGCTTGCAGGTCCTCCTAAGCTCTTTTTACCAACGCTCAATGCTTCTCAGCATTGAGGGCTATCTTGCAATAAGGCAGAGAGCTATCAAGGTCTGAAGAGGCTTCACTCAAACCAGGGGTCAAAGATATCAAACCCATCAGTCTCACAAAAAAGCCCTAATGTTTCTATGAACAGAGGAGAGGAATTAGCTACTGGTGTTTTACTTTTTACACTAAGGGCTGTATTCTAGTAAGAAACGTTATTTCAGTTGTGATTGCACAGCAATGTGGTCATGTTTAACTATCTACCCATTACAGCACGTACGATGTGATGCAGTGTGTTTAGAATAGCAGAATGGGACGGAAACATTTTACCTGCCAAATCACAAAAAAAAAAAAAAATCACGTACCACTGTGATTGCTATGTCATTTTCCTGTGCTCCTACACTTTGTACAGGATCTTAAGCAAAGGAAAAATTCATCAGGACCAACATTTATGTTGGGGAAAAATCTCGCCTCAAATGCATTGCACTAGTGGAAATGTACCATTTTACCATCTGCAAGTGATCAGAATTAGATTGCAACATACTGCTTGTACAAAATGGCTCTTATGGTAGTCAAAAAACTCCTGTACTCGTGGGCCAGAGTGGAAGCTGATCATCCACCCCTGAAATCGCCAGGCACCACCAATGGAAAAGAAGGGTGCTTGAAGAGTTAGTGTGAACATCAGCTATGGGTAAAGTGCTTTGTGGGAGGGGCAATAACTTGCTCTAGCAAGATGAACAAATGAAAACAAAAAATGTATACAGGCATAATGGGCTGTTAAAAAAACTCAGTAGTACCTACATGCTCACTGGATCACTGCCAGCCACCACTGCCAGCACACTACCAGCCACTACTCCTGGGTATGGGAGCTAATATAGCTTGAAATGGGCACAGCCATAGCTGGTAGATTATTACGTAAATGAACTACATGACAACTATTTCTTGTGTGAACGGCTCCTATTTATAAAATGGGAGCCAGCTTGTTCACTGTCCGTGTAGCAATGTGCGGAGAATGGATAAAATAAGTCAGTTCTCCATTCTAGTGGGAACACAGCCTAAAAATCACACAAGACAAACATTCTGCCATTAAATAAAAGGGATCGCAGTACATCTTGTAATAATGAATAAAGCAAATGAAACTCAATTTTGAGCAAATGCAAAACTCACGGGAGGTATACTATTATAGTGGCAGGTGGTGCATCTTTACTGCTTACACATGCTTTTTTATGTACAGGTTCAGGTTAAATCACCTGTTATTTCTTACAACTTTGGTGCAAATTACATCCAGACTCCCATCACTGCATTTAGTTATGGCCGATTTATACTCAGTATTAATATATATGATTTACTCTACATCAGACCTTTTTGTATTGCCTTGCTACATAATGATACGTGTCTCTTCCTCCCTAAATTACACACCAGGGAAATGTGGCACTTAAATTATTAGACACACACAAAACCACATATGCTGCTTTCCAGAATGCCTACGGTTTCCCTATGGAATTCCTTACAATGGAGTTGTTATTCCATTGTAAAACCTAGTGCACTTTCACATCAAACAATGGCTGATAGGTAGGTAACTAATATTCAAATCATGTTTATGCATATAACAGAGAGTTAAAGGGAATATCCAGGCAAAAAAAAAAATGAGTTTCACTTACCTGGGGCTTCTAACAGCCCCATGCAACCATCCTGTGCCCTCGTAGTCAATCACTGCTGCTCCAGTCCCCCGCTGTCAGCTTGCCGACCTCGGAGGTCGGCGGGCCGCTTGCGTACATTTTTACGCATTCCCGCTAGTGCAGGAACATTAACACATACATTTTTACGCGTTAGTGGTTCCGGGGGACCGGAGCAGCAGTGAGTGACTACGAGGGCACAGGATGGCTGCATGGGGCTGGTAGAAGCCCCAGGTAAGTGAAACTCATTTTTTTTTTGCCTGGATATTCCCTTTAAGACAAGTATAAGAGCGGGATTTTGCATTCCTTAGAACACGGGTTAAAGGAAAACTACCATGGCACTTAGAAAGGGCATAATAAAGATATTCTGGTAAGATCACACAGGAAATGAATGACAGGAAATGAAAAGTAGCTGCAAAGGGACAGTGCAGATAGCAGCAGAGCAACAGATAGCGGTAGTGGGCGTAAGGGCCCTTTTACACTTGCTGTGTTTTAATGCGACATGTTTTGGCATCCACAAAAAAGCATGCTGCATGCTTTTTTGTGGATGCCAAAACACGATGCAATGCAGTGCAGCACAACACCAGAGCTGTGGAGTCTAAGCGATTTTGGGTACCTGGAATCGGAATCGGTGGTTTCATAAAACTGAGGATTCAAATGATTTTTGTACCAACTCCACAGCCCTGGTAAGTATTAGACTAAGTATTTGCGTACTTGGGAGTCAGAGTCGGTTGTTTCATAAACTGAAGAGTCAGAGTTGGAGTATTTTTTTAAGCCCTGCGCAACACAATTGATTAAAGGTAGTGTCAGTGTTAGCCATTGGTAGGTCAGTGTTAGGAGTAGGTTGAGGGAGGGGTAAGTGTGAGAAGATAGGTTAGGTGAAGCATTAGTACAGGGGCGGGCAAACTACAGCCTGTGGGCTGTACCCGGCACGTTTGTCTTTTTCATCTGGCCCGCCGATGCAGGCCCGGATTTAGCGCCTCACTCCTCTCTCTCTCTGCAAGCGCGTGTGCCCAGTTATAGTTAGCGCCCCCCCCCCCCCCCAGTCAGGACGCTGCTGGTGCAATGTCACCAGCAATGTTTGGCTCCTCCTATCCCCCAGTAATCTTTTGGCACTGTACATGTTTTACTGACAGCACACAGCATACCACCCATCATCTCTGTGGCACTGTGGAGCAAGTGAAGAGCCTTGTCTGCTCCGGTGGTAAGAGAGGAGCCCCAGCCTGGGTCCAGAATGATGGTGAGCCTGGATAAAGAGGCCTGTTACAGGCAGATGAAGTGGCTGTACTGCAACTAGAAGGGGATACTGGGTGCATAGCTGTGTGCAGCTGTAGAGAGATGCATGCCCGTGCCTGTGTGCTCCCAGGTACAGCAGGCTGCTGGTGACACAATGTGGTTTACAATGCCAGACAAATGAAAACCTGTCATGCCGGGTTGCCCAGACAACCTCCACATACAGCAGAGTTGGCAGAATATTAGGGGAACAGTAATGGAAACAAAATTACATATGTAACAGTGTGCCTCGTTAGTGTGGCATATAGTGAAGGTGCTGGAAGTGCTGGTTATCTGCTAAACATTGCCTGTGGTGAGGAGCGTATGACGGGCTCAGCCAAATGTAGCGTTCAGCGCCAATCTCCATGACTAAAGGGGTGTCATGTGACTGCCATCAGTATGTGCCAGTGGGTCACATGATGCGGCTGTGGTCATGGAGATCGGTGCTGGAATCTGCAATCAGGTGAGCCTGTCATATGCTCTGCTTGCAACTGCCTGCAAAGGGAGGAAGAGTGGATTCAGCCCTGTATGGGAGTAGGGGCTGCTCATACTGGGGCATCTGAATTACATTCCAAATCCAGCGTTGCCGCTATAGACATTAGCTCTATGGTTGCCCTCAAGTCTGAGCGCTGTGATTACAGCACAGGAGATTTGGGCACAGCCAGTGCCACCATAGGACATAATAGGGAATACGGCTATAGCGGCGGACAGTCAGTAACTTCGGTGCCGTAGGAAGACAGAGCTGAAATTGCTTCTAAAACACTAATTCGCCTTCCAGCAATAGCTGGAAGCCGAAGCCGCTGGGAACGTGTGCAGAAGCAGGATAAGGCATACCGGCTATATCCTGTGCCCAAGTCTCCTGGCAGCCAATTCATATGTATGCGTTAAGTCAGGCTTGAACTGAGAGCTGACCCAGAAAATGTTACAGGATCCGAACCATTTTGAAAATGGAGGATGGAGAATTCTATTGATCACAGTGGACAAACAGGATGTGGGAGAGAAAAAAAAAAAGATTGATCAGCTCACTATGCTGGAGATGTGTGATGTTTATTTTCAAGTTCCGGTTTGTGTTAAAGAGACTCTGAAGCAAGAATAAATCTCGCTTCAGAGCTCATAGTTAGCAGGGGCATGTGTGCCCCTGCTAAACCGCCGCTATCGCGCCGCTAAACGGGGGTTCCTTCACCCCCAAACCCACCCCTGCAAGACTTGGTCGTAGTCTTGGTCATAAATCTTCCCTTCCTGGAGGCAGGGCTAATGGCTGCAGCCCTGCCTCCAGTCGCGTCTATCAGACGCGCATCGCCGCCTCTCCTCCGCCCCTCTCAGTGAAGGAAGACTGAGAGGGGCGGGGGAGAGGCGGAGATATGCGTCTGACAGACGCGCGTGGGGCAGGGCTGAGGCGGTTAGCCCTGCCCCAATGCGGAAGCGCTCCCCTGCTTTACGGAGGGGATTTGGGGGTGAAGGGACCCCCATTAAGCCGCGGGATAGCGGCGGTTTAGCAGGGGCACACATGCCCCTGCTAACTATGAGGTCTGAAGCGAGATTTATTCTCGCTCCAGACTCTCTTTAAGGAAATTGTATCAGAATTAAGAAATGTATCAGTAAATACATTTTTAAAAAGTCATAATATCTTTTTGTTAGAAAATATGGCCAAAGGCTACATATGGAGGACCAGTTGTCTGGTTTGTCTGCCTTGCAAGGAGTTACAGAGTACTGGTTGTACAGAGGTAATGACCACTGCATTTTGCACCACCATAGAACCAGTTTCCTATGCTACAGTTAAATACATTTAAAGAAATCAAGTCTCCTAATAAAGTTTAGAAAAAAATATGCTAAAAGCATTGATTACAGAAAATGTAAGTTCTATTATAAATAGTTAAAATATAACTTGTAATGAAACAGGACCTCTAGAGAAATGGCAGGGAATTCAAATGACAAAAACGTTACAGCAAATACTGCAAAGTAATGGCTATACGTAATAAGAACCACTACTTACATGCAGTCGAATGTACACATAAAATAAAAAAGACACTTTTGCAGTTCATGACTGTTGCCAAAATGGACAATTTTTGTAATTTATTTTTGTGATTTATTAAGACATTTAAGAAGTACCGTATATTACCATTTTTCATTTCTATTATTGATGGAACATTCTTCTCCTTTTCCCACTGCAGCTTCTAAACAAAGTCTAAGAGGCTAACTACTGACTAGCGAACTCTGCTAACTTCTGAACTCTAGAAAATGCCATAAATACATGAAGGATAATATTTCTGACCTAATAACATAAACATGGCAATGCAGAGTCTATTTGCAGTCTCGACAGAGCTCCTAGACCAGAAAAATATCTCACCAGTGAATTAATCATCAACGGGGTGACATGAGAATGGATCGGTAAGATCATTCCCAGATGATTAAGGGCTTTTTCACACCAGACTTCATTTTCAATGTTTGCTAGTGCAAAAATGTAATTCATTGTAAAAATAATACTAATCAATATAAGAAATAAATGGTAAAACAATACTAATCAAACATTCGGCTGTAGTAAGCTTATGAATACTAGTCTGCTGCATTTTTTGGCTGCTGACCTGCATTTTCATGCAGCCCAACTCTGTTGGGATATTGTAAAAGCATTCATATCTAAAGCACAGATTAACTCATCTGTCAAAGCAGCCTGGCTCATTCATTATGTAGACTATTCTTCTAGAACGAATAGTCTAAAATACAAAAAAAATGTACGATAAAACGGCAATAACTGCAAAGGGATGTAGAGGAAATCCAAACATTTGTGTAGAAAAAAAATATTAAAGGGTGTGTTTACAAAGATACGAAGGCAAAATTTTACATCTAAAGGCAGCAATTCTCTCCAAAAACTAGCTGCAAAAGAAAAAAAAAACCAAAACTTTAGGACAGTGAATCGAAACTGAAAGTAGGGATGTTGCAATGGGCATTGTAGATATAGTGGCTGCAATGGGGCCCAGAAACTCATTAGCCAAGTATACCCCAAGTCTGCCCCTGTAACAGCCAGTCATTTGTACTTAAAGGGAACCTTAACTGAGGGGGATGCAGAGGTTTCCTTCTAAACAATACTAGTTGCTTGGCAGCCCTGCTGACCTCTTTGGCTGCAATAGGGGCGGAATCACAAACCTGAAACAAGCATGCAGCTAATCCAGTCTGACTTCAGTCAGAGCACCTGATCTGCATGCTTGATGAGGGGCTGTGGCTAAAAGTATTAGAGACACAGGATCAACAAGAGAGTCAGGCAACTGGTATTATTTTAAAGGGACAAATCCATATCATTCTCAGTTTAGGTTCCCTTTAAATTGATTCAGAGCCTGTAGTAAAGCTGCCTTGAGTATTTCTGCATTTTTTATAATATTCTCTTTGGACCATTAATGTAGTAGCACCACATTATTCTAAGATCCTGCTTGAGTGGTTTTAGGATTTCTACTTTTTCTAATGGTATGTTTGAGTGACCTACAGTGCACTTTTCCTGCAGCCTGTGCATCTGTGGGCAGCAAATATCTTCTATGTTCATATACCTGCATTGTGCCCAATCCACTCACATCCTTAGGGAAAGGTGATATTACTCATGGGGTGTCTACGGTCAAGGGCTCCATTGTGTCATGGAGCCCCAAATATCCATCATTCAAAGGTACGTATCTGAGGCTAAATTACAAAATGGTTTGTGCAACAAAATTTCCTAATCCTTCACCTGAAACAATACATCAACAAGAAAAGTCCTAATTTCTATGGGTGGTCATTGGAAATGTGGCCAGCAAACTATTCCAACTGTTTAACACAGTTTTAGGTCTCTGCAACCCATCTTGCCAAAAACCCAGTCTCCCCTCTTTAAAGGCTCTTTGTGAAATATGACTATTTCTTATAAGACAACGTCTCCTCTATGCAGATTGGCATTTATTCTATAGCAAATAAACTCAATGTAGAGATGAACAATGGATGTAAACAACCTAACACAACATCCTTCTAAACTTGAAGCAGGTCATCTAGTCACACAGACTGAGTCACGTAGCGCCAGATGATGGTGCGTCTATAGCTGCAATGCCACAGTCCGTGCCGCACACATGGGTAATTTGGGGTTCCAGCAATTGGTGGGCCCTGTATTACTTCTCCCTCCGGGTTGCCATGACTCGGAGGGGGGGTAGTATTTAACGCCGCCGTAAATTTCAGCGGCATCAGGGTGAGCCATCATTTGGCTTACCCTGTGCCCAACTGCCTGGCAGCCAGATAATATGTACTGCTCTTAAACCACTGCAACCTAAACCTTGGCCCAACACAGTGCATGCTGAAATGCCCTGGCTTGTTTATATTGTCATTTAAAAATACTTAAAGAGACACTGAAGCAAAAAAAAATTATGATATAATGAATTGGTTGTGTAGTAGAGCTAAGAACTAAAGCATTAGGAGCAGAGTCATAAGTCTCCAGTTTCCAGTACAGGAAAAGTTAAGAAACTCCAGTTGTTATCTATGCAAATAGCCATTGAGCTCTGTGACTTTGAAAGTCGTGGAGAGCTCTGACTTCTGATTAGGTTATCGCAACTGTATTGTGTTTTTCTTTTACAGAAAACAGTTCAGGACAGGTCAGAAGTTCACTGCCTGTTCTGCAAAAACTTTTAGAATGCTGATTAATGTGTAAACTGCAAGTATTAGAGAATGATTCACTGTTCTAAAAAAAAAAAAAAAAGCTGTAAAACTAAAAATAAAAATATGAGAATATTTTTTTTGCTACCAATGTTCTAGTAATTACCCCTACTACACAACCAATTCATGATATCATCTTTTTTTTTTCGCTTCAGGGTCTCTTTCTTGCAAGCTGGATGGTTTATATTCTCTTATAAGAAAGTAATCATCAGACCTACTCTACAAAAGACTCAGAAAATGTGAGCAGCTCTAAATTAAACATTTAATAGATCGCCTTCTGATATAAAGTTGTAATTGCCTACTGTTCTTTGTGAATCACTTCTGGTAACCCGTGTCCACCAGCTTCCGGTGCGTAGCCCCTCTCTCTTGCAGAAAATGGCTGTGGTGCTTCCGTGGCACTTTCTCTAATTTGGACAAAGAAAGCGTTGTGGCACTTTTCTGTAAGTGGGCAGGGGAACATGCCGGAAGCTGGCAGACGCGGAGCTCTGGGAGTGATACAGAAGACCTGGAAGGTAATTAGAAGTATGAGAAGACAAATCCATTGAATGTTTAATTTAGACTGAATAGGCTCTTTTCAGTCTAAATTAAACAAATTACACAGTAACAAAGCAACTCGGGGTGACTCAAAACCACAAGGAGAGCGTAGGGGACTCAAAGAGACCAAAAAGCCCTCCTATTAAAAAGAAATGCTTAGGTTGGTTTGGTTGTTCAGCTTTAAGTGAACATCTGTGGTTACCCACAATGCACCGCTAATGAATATGCAAATTATCTCTTTATGCCCCTGAAAGCCAGGCTAGCATCCAGAACTGCTGGTGTTTAGAAAGACACCAGTGGTTCTGGATGCTAGCCTGGCTTTCAGGGACATAAATTCTGAAAGCCAGGCTATTAGATTCTGCAGAATCTAATACTCTGGTCATCCCTCCGTCTCAAAACCTTTGAAACCAGAGCCTTCTGTCATACTGCCTCGACTGAATTACATTGAATCCCCAGGCAAATTCAAAACATTTCAGAGGGGAGACAATATTGGATTTAGCCACTGTGGTATGCCTTGCATGCTTTGAAGTATCTTGAGGTGTTTACTCCCTTGACTCAAAGCTACCATACTGCATTCATCACAAGAATAAAAAAATGTGAAAAACTCCAGCTTGAATGCTGTAAAAATCTTGATGTGGGCTGAACTCCACCCAGCTTCAATTAAAACTCAGACGTACATCTTTGTGGACTGAATTTCTGATGTAACTTTTGAACGATGTTAATTATTGTTCTCCTCGGAAAACAATGTGACCTTCAAACCCTTTATTATTCTACCAGACGACATATTCTCCAGAACTCACATTGGATGTGTGATGTCTCAAATACAGTAGCTTCTCAAACACAAGATCAATTTAGTTATTCAGCGCACTGCTAGATAAAACAAATGTTCTCATTATCTGAGTGAAACAGAAAATAAAACAATTTTTGAAAAGGGCTAAAGATCTTAACTGGGCAGCTAATCAGCCTTTTACAAATGTGTTATTTGCTAGAGCCACAAAAGCATATTAACATTTGATTTCATTAAGAGCTCAAACTCTTTCATATAATATAACTACACACCAGTTATTACCCATCCAAAGAAAAATGGAACATGGGACTTCCACAAAATTAGGGATATTTATTTAAACTATTTAATTAGCTACTTCAAGAACATGCTGCTCTGAGCTGCCTTTTATTGCTCATTTAGTCCACTGCAATTATTATGTATTATTTTTTGTAATCTACGTAAATATGGTAGGTGTATGTTTATAATTTGTTGAAGCATGTCTAACTTATAATTCAACCTTTTTATTATTATAATACATTTATATAGTTTTTATACCTTTCCACAGTGCTTTACAGAGCATGTTGTACCAATTAAATTTGTCCCCTTAAATGGCTTACAATAGATTGCCCCATACCAGAGTCCCCAGCCAATTCAAGGAGAAGCCAGTTGTCAGTGACTTTTTGGTAAATTGGAGAAAAGTGGAGGAGGCGGAGACCCCGCCAGCTCCCAGCGGCACAACAGTAAGGGATCATCCTTATCCCAACCCCCCGCCCAATTCACACAGAAAAATAAAACTGGGTGGCTAGGGTGTGGTTGGTGATTCAAAAAGAATAGAAAGGGTTAAGTCCCTCTGATGACTTTAAAGAAGCACTATGGCAAACAAACTGTAAAATTTAAATTACCTATGTACATTTGTCCCTTAGTAAATGCACTGTAATTATTTTGTCTCCTATGCAGCTGTCACTTACAGTTGGTATTATGATCTAGAACCTCCTACTGACAAGTTTCGGACTAGTCCATCTCCTTATGGGTGATTCTAAAGATTTCTTTTATTTAAAAAAAAACACTCCTTAAATGGCAGTGGCACAGTCCAGGTGCCGGAATAGTGTGCATTTTATTAGGTCCTTTCCTGGAAGTACTTTTGAAACAAAAGAAAGTTTGAGAATCCCCAATGAGGAGATGGACTAATCCAAAACCTGCTAGATTACAAGTACTCAAAGTCACAGCTACACCAGAAAAAAAAAAAACACAGGACAAGTGTATATTTGCATCCATATGTATTCTCATTTTACAATTTTTTGCTGTACTGCCCCTTTAATAGCAGATGTATAACTACCAGAAAGCCTTGTTTTAATTAAATTTCCTGTCAAAATTATGGAAAAGGACTCCACATTTAAAAATAAATTAAAGTTTGAGAAGTATTTTAAACTGTATTCCATCAGCATTTATATTTTATTACACCCCTGTCTACAGAATGATAAAATATCACAGGATGTAAAAAAAATACCCAAAATAAAAGTATGTGTACACACACAATAGACAGCAAGCATTTTCACAAGTCAGGGCTAGGAAATACATACAGAGCCCATGCCTGAAGGGGGCGTGTCAGTCGTCAGTCGGCGGTAACCATTTACTCTATCACTGTGATAGTGATCTCCCTACATTGTCTTGTGATCGCGGCAGCAATTGCTATGGTAATAGTGAAGGGTCTGTTTTTCATTCATCCTGGAGACAGACAGACTCCAACGCTGTTTAATTTAATCTTTCCCTCTATTAAGAATTACATTTGACCACAAATGAGGTAAAATAAAATAGAGATTGACGATTACGCTGCCTCGTTATTATTCTGCTTCGTGCAAGCTGAAGAAAGCAGCAGATATTTGCTACATGAGAGGAATGGTACAAACTGAAAACACAGGTTATGCGTTTTATTCTTAGAGGCAACCAAGCACCATTTTCCTTCAGTTTCTCCTGGTTTCTAACAGCTACAGGAAATTCCATGCCCCCCTCCCCCCTCTTCTAGCTATCCTTATTTATACTGGGCAGGTGTGAAGATAGTATCTGTGACTTCTCAAAATTATTTTTAGCACAGTGTTCTATCTTGCTACCACTCTGCTGATGAAAGCTTTTGTTTGCGCTCTGCTAATTTGTGCAATAAAATAATTACATCAGTCCTTCTCTGTCTGAAATGTGTGCAGTTGGGCAGGCCCTGCCGTCCGCAGAAGTAGGGTGATAAAAGCCTTTAGACAAAAAACAGAGAATAGCGCTCGTATCCAATTTATAATTGATAATTTATTTATCTATACATAAAAAATATATCTAGCCTTTGGAATTAAAACCATATAAGCATAAAGGGTTTCATATACGGTCACTTCAAAAGTTCTCCACTATATCCCCTTCTGCATATACTTTCTAAAAAAATTTAGAAATGATAAAAGCCTTTACTAGACTTTAAAAATGTAAAAAGAAGAAATAAAACTAAAGGTTTTTTATTATTAATGAGCCACATTGTTAGCATATATTTTTAAAGTGCTATTGAGATGCCGTAGGTGCTAAAAATGGTGATCAATGCCCTTTAAGCATGAAACCCAGAATGAACCTTTGAGAATACAGATGAAAATTATCAAGACAAACATCCATACAGCAACACAAAGCACTGGAAATATGTGTTGCGCACCTAGACATACGGGTAGGCATGTGGCATGGTTGTCCTCAAGAGAACTGTTTGATTTTCCCTGGAAATTTAGATTCTCATTATTACATGCTTGAGCTCTATTTGGCTACTGTGATTTACAGTTATGAAAATACTTCTCAAAATTTGTATTGTCTTCTTAGATAATCCAAAATATGCATGTGTAGAATGGAGCCTACCTATAGGCTTCATATTCTCAGTCTTAGTATTACACACAGACTGAGAAAAGATGAAAAATGACTGCTGCTCTTCTATGAAAAAAAATATTTATGAATATTTCAGATGTTACTTCTGAATAATAAATGGTGTTTTGGTACTTAATCGCTTTCTTGATTGTCACACGTAATTGCTATCACTCAGACAGTGGCTTAAGCTGACATTTAAAGAGAACCAGAGGCGGAGTTCTTACAACGCAATCCCCATACAGAGCCTGGGTCTGCCTATAGAGCCCAGCCTCTGTTGCTTCCTCCAAAGACCCCAAGTCCCCCCCACCCCCCCCCCCCCCCCGCGCGCGCGCTGTGAAACCCCATAAAACAATCGCAGCGGGCTGTGTTTATCTCTCTAATGTCAGTCTCCGCTCTCCCTCGCCTCCTGAATCGCTCCAGTCCCCGCCCGCGTCCCTTCCCTCCAATCAGCAGGGAGGCAAAGGGACTATAAACATTGTAGATTCACTCTGAAGGCATCCAAACTATGAATGAACACATGTGGAAGTATAGTAAATAACCAAACAGTGTAAAACAACTGAAAATGCCATATTCTAGGTTCTTCAAAGTAGCCACCTTTTGCTTTGATTACTGCTTTGCACACTCTTGGCATTCTCTTGATGAGCATCAAGAGGTAGTCACCTGAAATGGCTTTAACTTCACAGGTGTGCACTGTCAGGTTTAATAAGTGGGATTTCTTGCCTAAGGGCTCTTTCACATTAGGGCAGACTTTGTACGTTAACGCAAACAGCAGCCGTTTGCGTTAACCAAGGTAAGATGAAAGTCCATAGACTTTCATTTTACCTTTCACACTCGACGCTGCGTTTCGATGCGTTGCGGTTCCGACGCACCCGGGCGCAGTTTTTCCTCCAACGCACCCGCGAGCCGGCGTTTTCCGTCGGGTTTAATTACCAGCTACCGCCGCTGATTGCGTCGCACCGCAGATACCCGACGACACGCCGCAGGCAGACAACGCGTGCAGGAGAACGGCTCCTGTTCGCGTTGTCTGATGTGAAAGAGCCCTTATAAATGGGGTTGGGACCATCAGTTGCGTTGTGGAGAAGTCAGGTGGATACACAGCTGATAGTCCTACTGAATAGACTTTTAGAATTTGTATTGTTGCAAGAAAAAAGCAGCTAAGTAACGAAAAATGAGTGACCATCATTACTTTCAAGAAATGAAGGTCAGTCAGTCCGAAAAATTAAAAAAAAACTTTGGAAGTGTCCCAAAGTGCAGTCTCAAAAACCATCAAACGCTACAAAGAAACTGTCTCACATGCGGACCGCCACAGTAGAGAAAGACCAAGAGTCACCTCTGCTGCGGAGGATAAGTTCATCTGAGTCCCCAGCCTCAGAAATCGCAGGTCTAGAAGAACTGTTAAGAGGAGACGGTGTGAATCAGGCCTTCATGGTAGAATATTGCTAGGAAACCACTGCTAAGGACAGTAAACAAGCAGAAGAAACTTGTTTGGGCTAAAGAACACAAGGAATGGACATTAGAGCAGTGGAAATCTGTGCTTTGGTCTGTGAGTCCAAATTTGAGATTTTTGGTTCCAACCACTGTGCGATGCAGAAAAGGTGAACGGATGTTCTCTACATGCCTGGTCCCTACCGTGAAGCATGGAGGAGGAGGTGTGATGGTGTGGGGGTGCTTTGCTGGTGACACTGTTGGGGATTTATTCAAAATTGAAGGCATACTGAACCAGCATGGCTACCACAGCATCTTGCAGCGGCATGCTATTCCATCCGGTTTGCGTGGACCATCACTTATTTTTCAACAGGACAATGACCCCAAACACACCTCCAGGCTGTGTAAGGGCTATTTGACCAGGAAGGAGAGTGATGGGGTGCTGCGCAAGATGACCTGGCCTCCACAGTCACCAGACCTGAACCCAATCGAGATGGTATGGGGTGAGCTGGACCGCAGAGTGAAGGCAAAAGGGCCAACAAGTGCTAAGCATCTCTGGGAACTCTTTCAAGACTGTTGGAAGACCATTTCAGGTGACTACCTCTTGAAGCGTTGGAAGACCATTTCAGGTGACTACCTCTTGAAGCTCATCAAGAGAAGAGAATGCCAAGAGTGTGCAAAGCAGTAATCAAAGCAAAAGGTGGCTACTTTGAAGAACATAGAACTGGACATAATTTTCAGTTGTTTCTCACATTTTTGTTATGTACTATACTTCCACGTGTGTTAATTTCTTAGCTTGGATGCCTTCAGTGTGAATCTACAATGTTCATAGTCATGAAAATAAAGAAAACATTTCGAATGAGAAGGTGCGTCCAACCGTCTGGCCTGTACTGTGTGTGTGTGTGTGTGTGTATAAATATATATATATATATATATATATATATATATATATATATATATATATATATATATATATATATATGCCATTGGGCATTGAGGAAGGTTGGAAACAACCGAAACGTCTGCTGCCTGTATCTACTTTGTTTGCTCAATAAAGAGCCGTGTGCTGCAACTCCTCGTTTTCTTCTATATACTTGTGGGGGATTGGGCTCCCCCAGTTGCGGGCATACACTTCCTGACACCAGTGTGAGCTGTTGACTCCCCTCGGACTCATAAATATATACTCAGGAAAAAGCGATGAAAAGAATCTGCCTACCTCCATGTATAATTGTCACTTTCTTTTAAGTGTTTCTGCTTGGTAAGAATGAAGGGGGTGTTAACCCTTTCCACGCGAAGTTCTTTCCTAAAGGAAGTCGTTTCTGATCAAAGGTTTTTTTTTAAGAAATGCGCTCTCCCTCTTACTCTCTCTCTCACTTTAACATGGAACATAACACCATAACATGGTATATCTTATTTTAAAGAACACAACGTTTAATTTGATACCTTATTTGGACAGTTTGGCATCTTCTATTGGCTGGCAGCAGAGGAGAAAGCCAAGGTATGGTAAATGGAATAACAGTTTCCTGGGTGTAATCCGGGCCTGCGTGAGCAAGTTTTGCAATAATAGGTGGTTTTATGCCCGCCACCCGATGTCTTACGGTCCCTACACACAATGCAATCTTTGGTACTTCGTATCTTTGGGCATATTAGCAATAAAATACTGGCTACTATTTACACTTTCCCCCAGTCCATTCCATAGGATTCCATTGATACTCTGTGCAACTTTGCAGGCAATCTGCAAGAAATATACAATTTAAAGGGGAACTTCAGCCTAAACAAACATATTGTCATTAAGTTACATTAGTTATGTTAATTAGAATAGATAGGTAATATAATCTTTTACTCACCCGGTTTTAAAAGAACAGGCAAATGTTTGTGATTCATGGGGGCTGCCATCTTTGTCATGGGGGGAGCCATCTTTTTGGTTGAAAGGAGGTGACAGGGAGCATGAGACACAGTTCCAACTGTCCTGTGTCCTGATCACCCCTCCCAGCTGCACGCACTAGGCTTCAAATGTCAAATTCAAAATGTAAAAAAAAAAAAAATTGCACCAAAACAGCAGAACGAGAACAACAACATCAGAAATCCCATCATGCTTTGCACAGCATAAGGGGAAAACTGCCCGGGCAGTTTTCTTCTGTGCAGCTAAAAATGAGGCTTGTATAAGAGAAAAAAATTTCTGATGCTGTGAAACTGTTAAAGAAACACCAAGCCTTTTCAGTGCTGCTGAGTCGATTTTTAGTCTGGAGGTTCACTTTAATCTGCAAGGATTTTTCATTTAATTTGCAGAATGGAATCTGCAAAAATGAATCAGAAACCATTTTTTATTAAAAAAAAAAAAAAAAGGCAAAGAAACAGGAGTGACATTTAAATGTAAATGTCAATTCCTGCCTGCCGGGATCGCGGACATCTGGTATGGGGCTGGGGGGGCACTACCTGTGTGGGCATGTAGTATTACATGCCCACTAAACGGCGCACAGTGATCGGCGGTTTGCGGCGGTCCCAATGCGCCGCAAACCGCCGCTGCAGGGACATACGAGTGGAAAGGCTCAGTAGGGTTTCAACAATAATTAATTTTATATTTTTTCACTTTAATTACACTTTTTGGCCACTGGATGGTGTTAACCACTCTCCTGGAAGTTTCTTTTTTTGTTTGTTTTTTTTAAGAACGAGTTTTAGTTTCACTTTGATGAATGAACATGCCTCAGGGCATGTTCATTAATTATCGGCACTTTAATTAGCTCAGGGGAGCTTGTTCCCCTTCACCAATCCCCACTCTCTCACAGAGGCCAGGATAGCACGTGTGCACGCCCCGCTGCTGAATGATAGGACACGCCTGTACATCCTATTTGCCACACACAGGCACAAACTGGACGCGCATATACGTCCAGTTTGTGTGAAGAAGTTAAAAAACAATCCACATTCATGCCCTGGACTTGAAACATATGAAGTAACATCTAATGTAAAAACATTTCTTCAGGGTAATATAAATAATAGTTGTCGTCAGCCTTATCTTTTGTTATGTCCAATATTTTTAAGTGCTTATCTTTTTATGAAGCAGAAATAAAAATCTACATACTGGTAAGTTGCTTCTGGCTGCAGGTCCTCAATGACGTAACTTGATACATTCCCTACTGTGAGGCTATTGTCTCCCAAGTCTATGTGGTAAGAAACAATGTCTGATCCATTGCAGCAAGGCTCATCCCAGCTGAGCAGTAGGCACACAGAGGAACGTATGGTACAGGATTCTAGATGAGCTCCCTCTGTCACATATAGGTTAGGCACTGCTCCTGGAACGGAAGCCGGCGTTCTGCAACTCACGACGTCACTTAATGGTCCAGCTCCAGATAAATTTACAGCCTGTGGAAGAAAAATGCAAGAATAATAAATAAAACAAGACAAAAGGCTTTAGAGTACTGCTACAAACCACTGTAAAAGAAAATGTGAGATGCTCAAAAGATGTTTGCAAAGAAATAAATGTGATTACAGTAAAATAGTAGCTTTTTGCCATGTTGGTTGCACTTTCTCAGCCTATTCATTTAAGTATTTATATAGCGCCGACATATTGCGCAGCGCTGTCCAGAGTATATTGTCTTTATATTGTCTTATAACTAACTGTCTCTCAGAAGGGCTCACAATCTAATCCCTACCATAGTCATATGTCTATGTATGTATCATGTAGTGCATGTATCAAAGTCTAGGGCCAATTTTTAGGGGGAAGCCAATTAACTTATCTGTATGTTTTTGGAATGTGGGAGGAAATCGGAGTGCCCGGAGGAAACTCACGCAGACACGGGGAGAACATACAAACTCCTTACAGATGTTGACCTGCCGGGACCCAGCGTTGCAAGGCAAGAGCGCTAACCGCTATGGCACCGTGCTGCTGCATCTCCATTCAGATAGGAAGGTACTGAAACTTAGGATTTAGACTAGTGTTAGGACAAGGTCCAACTTCAGGTAATAATTTTATCATGTAAAGAATGCATTTTGAACCAAGTATTTTTTTTTTTCAGAAAAAAAGTATTTTCTAAACAGATTAAAAACAATAGCAGAGGTAAATCAAAAGGGGAAAATAAAATTGCAATACACAAAAAAGATTGCTTAAACATCATATATATTCATCAAATCGAATGAGCAGATCCTCACGAAAATAACCTATTATGTTATAAACCCGCAATTGATGATTGGTATTTGTAGTTTCATTTCGAACCAATCTGGACTTTTACCAAGCTTACTTCAAGAAACACAGCTATGTAAATGGTACACCTAGAAATAAGCCTATCGGAGGACAACCTTCCAGCACACATCCATTTTATCCAGTGATCAGACTCCTCATTTCAATGTTCCAAAGATCTCCTAAAACCCAAGTCTATCTTTTTTGTTAGGACATCAGCATTATCTAGGCCTGGACTTGCAATGATTGACTTCACAGTCATGCTACTGTGCTCCTGAGCAATATGTTTGTATCAATGCCCCAAATAATTGTAATATATCATAGGCAAGCAAAGAGAGAGATAAGCAGTGAGTACTCATAAAAAACTCACCAAGAAGAGAAAAGAAAAATATAGAAAATGGAAAAGCAGAATTGAAAAGAAAAGAAAGAATATAGGAAAGAAAGAAAAGAGACAGATCCGGTGAACTGAAATATTTATCACTGTGAAAGATATCTTTGATCTCCCAGGAAAGTTGCATCCTTATTGACACTTCAGGTGTTAACCAGTTGTACAACACAAAAAAACAAGTAGGGTGTGACTAGTCAAAAAGGGGAAAAATCCTCACAAACTATCCGATAGCTCTTTCACCTGACTCACGAGTGTATCTTTTACAAGAGTCCAATCCGCTAGGCCAGTATCCTATAGAATAAAACCTCTGTGTCCCTGCGTCCCCTGTCCCTGCGTTTTTTTGTCAGTGCACATGCACAGCACACGGACGTTACCCAATACAGGAGGATGAGGGCAGGGGGTGGGCGTGTGTGCGCACGGGTACGCACAGCAGCCGTTGCATGTGTGTGCGGCGGCCGGGCGCTGGCGATACTGCAGTGGTGGCGAAAGGGGTGGGGGGACAAGGGGGATTGTGAGGGGCCGAGGCCTAGTGGCCGTTATTGTAACGGGCCTAAAGTCTAGTTGTTTAATAAAGTTAAATTATGGATTCATGGCAATTGATAAAAGTAGTGTGATGAATCATAATGAAATTCTGTCCCACTGCAGAATAGTGAATCTGAGGTGGTAAGCGTCTTCACCCAAACTTTTTAATGTGGCACTGGAGTTCTCTTGATGATAGGAATTTAATCATTGTAATACTTTCAAATATTGAGACCGTTCAGATTGCATACTTGGATATGTAATTTTGATAGCAATGTAGAGTAGAGAGGAGAGCATACGCTGCTAGCATTCCTGTCTAGTTTATGCCTAATAACCTGGGAACTTACAGGGACAACTTTTACATTTAGTTAGCTCAAGCTCAGAATAAAATAGTTTGCAGAATTAGTTGCCATAGACAAGACAAGAAAAAATGCAGTAAGGATAAACCTGGGAAAATTGCTTTCATGGTGAAAACCACATTTTCAACAACTGAGATTGAGATAAAACCATTAGTAGATAAGAAATACACAAATGTACAGACAAATGTAAAGCCGGAAATATATTACCCGTATATTCCGGCGTATAAGACGACTGGGCGTATAAGACGACCCCCAACTTTTCTAGTTAAAATTTAAATTTTGTGATATACTAGCTGTAGAAGACTACCCCTGTTGACTGTTGGACATTTGTATACTGTACTGTATGTACTGGTGCTAAACTGTATAAACAGGTATAGATCCTGGTGCTGTACTGTGTGTGGTTCCCAGTATACCAGCCAATCACAGCAAGCGATGTACCTTACCGGCGAT
Organism: Hyperolius riggenbachi; assembly: GCF_040937935.1. Lineage (NCBI taxonomy): Eukaryota > Metazoa > Chordata > Amphibia > Anura > Hyperoliidae > Hyperolius > Hyperolius riggenbachi. The sequence goes on along the minus strand of NC_090649.1, from coordinate 177,577,392 downwards.
TGGCTGGTTGTTGTATACAAAGCCTGCTTGGACTAGTCAGCTATCCCTATCTACAAGACTACTTGTACAGCACCACCCTTGCTGGCACTGCATACTGCGGGGATGCGGCCGTGGACGTTTTTGTGCTCTGCTCTCCCCCACCATATACGGCAACCGCAGATTGTCCAGTCCGGCTCGGAAGTTTCAGCACCTGCCCTATAAGATGACACCCGGCGTATAAGACGACCCCCGAATTTTGACAAGATTTTCATGGGTTAAAAAGTAGTCTTATAGGCCAGAATATACTGTACTTGATCTGCCACCAGATCGACCATTAGATAGATCCCTCTCTGATTGTATTTGTTCAGAGAGGGATCTATTGCCTGCCCACACACTGCACATCAATTTCCAATAGATTCAGCACAATTGCATCTGCTGAAGCATGATGTCCCATGTCCAATCCATCCTTTTGAATAGCAGGCAGAGATTGATCGTCCGATCAATCAGGAAACCATGCTGCACCACCGATTCTCCTCCAACTTTATAAAATTATTGTATTGGAAGGTCGATCACAAGGTAAAATCAAGCAATGTTTGGGCACTCTAAAGGTGCATACACACGGCATACTTCTGCAAACGACGGGTCCGTCAGACCCTCCCACTGGGCGGACGTTCTGCCGACAGTAGCACGCGTCTACGCGCTGTCGGCAGACTGATAAGGCTGTTTCTGAATTACATTGTTTTAAAAGTAACTTAAGTTCTGTCTTCTGATGGCGACGAAGTTACTCACTGTGCGCCGCTATCGCCGTAATTCCTATTATGACCTATGATGGCGCCGAAATCTCCTGCGCTGTTATTACAACACTTGCCCATTACACACTCCTAGGAGTTCTGGTTCACCATGAGCTTGCTGAACAATCTGTAACAATGACTGTGTAAGTTAGGTTAAAATATTTCTATGCAATTCAGATTTCAAACCCCAAGCAAATTACTATTTTATTGTACTTAGAAGTTGTTGAAAAATGTACCGGTATATACTAAAGTTCTCATGTAAGTGAAACACTGCAACAGTTTGATCATTGTGATGCCCTTAAAGCATCTGCATTAGTTACCACAATGGGAACATTTGAGCACGAAGCAGTGACTTTCAGTCCTAGGAGTGAGATATCTCAGCAATCCTGAATGATGCACACATTATTGTTAAGTTTGATGAGGCTTTTCAAATGGATGGCTTGTTCTGTCCATTTACAATTTGGTTGCTATAGTGAGAGGTGCTAATATAGTTTGAAGAGCTGGTTCAAGGACACGAACTGAGGTAAATATGGGCTTCACATAGCTCTAGGCGCATCCTTTGTCTCTGCTGTAACCACTCAGTGCTATGAAAACCTTCCATCATTTTCTAGCAAGCCGCTGAAATGATTTGCTGTGTCTAAATTGTTCAGGGGCATTTCCTGTCATCTTTGTTAGAAAACTCATTCTGTTTTCTGTGTACTCATTATGGTAAAAATTGGCTGCATTAATCTTGCTATCATAGACAGATTAACTCTGAAGTTTGTTATGGAATAAGGATGGGATGATTTTCTGCGACAGCAAGCTGATTCAATAAGGCAGCTACATATATATGTTTTTATAATTAGGGGATTTTTATGTTATTTTTAGTCCCTTACCAAATCATAGTGATACTGATTTGCAATGACTAAACTGAGTATTTTTGTACAATTTAATAAGGTGGCATTAAAAATGCACCAATAAATGAGATTTCATCTTTCAAAATACTGTTTTTGCCCGATAGCTATGGGTAGTACAATTCTATTGTTACTCATCTGGCTGGTAATTTGACTTACAGAGAACAAAAATAAACATCACCCATAGTCTTCCGAAGGAACACGCAACACCAGATAGCCTATATCTTGATCTACACCTCGAGAAGGTGCATAAGATGTACAAACATATTTTTCATGGTGGTGACACTTATTTAATCTGCTGCTAGGTAGATGCAGAGGCCTGAAGCTATGGCGGACATGTTATGTGACCTGAAGATATAGCAAATATGCTCTGGGACCTGAAGCTGTAGCCAATATGTTCCGGGACCTGAAGCTATAGCCACTATGTTCCGGGACCTAAAGCTATAGCCAATACGTTCCGGGACCTAAAGCTATAGCCAATACGTTCCAGGACCTAAAGCTATAGCCAATATGTTCAGAAACCAGAAGCTATAGCCAATATGTTCAGAAACCAGAAGCTATAGCCAATATGTTCAGAAACCAGAAGCTATAGCCAATATGTTCAGAAACCAGAAGCTATAGGCTAGCCAATATGTTCTGAGACCAGAAGCTATAGCCAATATGTTCTGGGACCTAAAGATATAACCAATATGTTCTGGGACCTGAAGGTATAGGGAATATGTTCTGGGACCTGAAGGTATAGGGAATATGTTCTGGGACCTGAAGCTATAGCCAATACGTTCCGGGACCTGAAGCTATAGCCAGTATGTTCCGGGACCTAAAGCTATAGCCAATATGTTCAGAAACCAGAAGCTACAGCCAATATGTTCTGAGACCAGAAGCTATAGCCAATATGTTCTGGGACCTGAAGGTATAGGGAATATTTTCTGGGACCTGAAGGTATAGGGAATATGTTCTGGGACCTAAAGCTATAGCCAATATGTTCTGAGACCAGAAGCTATAGTCAATATGTTCTGTGACCTAAAGATATAGCCAATATGTTCTGGGACCTGAAGATATAGGGAATATGTTCTAGGACCTAAATATATAGCCAATATGTTCTGAGACCTGAAGCTATAGCCAATATGTTTTGGGACCTAAAGCTATAGCCAATATGTTCTGGGACCTAAAGCTATAGCCAATATGTTCTGGGACCTGAAGCTATAGCCAATATGTTCTGGAAACTGAAGTAATAGCCAATATGTCCTGGAAACTGAAGCTATAGCCAATATGTCCTGAAGACTGAAGCTATAGCCAATATGTCCTGAAAACTGAAGCTATAGCCAATATGTCCTGGAAACTGAAGCTATAGCTAATATGTTCTGGGAACTGAAGCTATGACCAATATGTTATGCGACCTAAAGCTATAGCTTATATGTTGAGACCTGAAGCTATAGCCAATATGTTCAGAGACCTGAAGCTATAGCCACTATGTTCCAGGACCTGAATGTATAGGGAATATGTTCTGGGACCTGAAGGTATAGGGAATTTGTTCTGGGAACTGAAGCTATACCCAATATGCTCTGGGACCTGAAGCTATAGCCAATATGTTCCGGGACCTGAAGCTATAGCCACTATGTTCTGGGAACTAAAGCTATAGCCAATATGTCCTGGAAACTAAAGCTATAGCCAATATGTTCTGGGAACTGAAGCTATAGCCAATATGTTCTGGGAACTAAAGCTACAGCCAATATGTTCTAGGAACTGAAGCTACAGCCAATATGTTCCAGGACCTGAATGTATAGGGAATATGTTCTGGGACCTGAAGGTATAGGGAATTTGTTCTGGGAACTGAAGCTATAGCCAATATGTTCCGGGACCTGAAGCTATAGCCACTATGTTCCGGGACCTAAAGCTATAGCCAATACGTTCCGGGACCTAAAGCTATAGCCAATATGTTCAGAAACCAGAAGCTATAGCCAATATGTTTTGAGACCAGAAGCTATAGCCAATATGTTCTGGGACCTAAAGATATAGCCAATATGTTCTGGAACCTGAAGGTATAGGGAATATGTTCTGGGACCTAAAGCTATAGCCAATACATTCCGGGACCTAAAGCTATAGCCAATATGTTCCGAAACCAGAAGCTATAGCCAATATGTTCTGAGACCAGAAGCTATAGCCAATATGTTCTGAGACCAGAAGCTGTAGCCAATATGTTCTGAGACCAGAAGCTATAGCCAATATGTTCTGGGACCTAAAGATACAGCCAATATGTTCGGGGACCTGAAGCTATAGCCAATATGTTCGGGGACCTGAAGCTATAGCCAATATGTTCGGGGACCTGAAGCTATAGCCAATATGTTCGGGGACCTGAAGCTATAGCCAATATGTTCTGGGACCTGAAGCTATAGCCAATATGTCCTGGAAACTGAAGTTATAGTCAATATGTTCTGGGAACTGAAGCTATAGCTAATATGTTCTGGGAACTGAAGCTATAGCCAATATGTCTTGGAAACTGAAGCTATAGCCAATATGTTCTGGGAACTGAAGCTATAGCCAAAATGTCCTGGAAACTGAAGCTACAGCCAATATGTTCGGCGACCTGCAGCTATAAAAAATATGTTCAGGGATCTGAAGCTAGAGTCAATATGTTCGGGGACCTGAAGCTATAGCCAATATGTTATGGGGGCGTACGTATGAAATTGCCACCTGAAGACTTGGGTGCAGGATACAGCCGATATATGGCTTACCCTGCTCCTGCACAAGTCCCGGCAACGGTAATTACTATTCCCCCTCCAGGTCGACATGGATGGTGGTGAATGATGTAATATAGCTGCCAGCTATTTACTGGCAGACAAATTATAGTGTTTTAAAACTAACTTTAGCTCCATCTTGTGACAGCGCCGAAGTTACTCACTGTGCGCGGCTATAGCCATAATTCCTGTTATGGTCTATGGTGGCGCCAAATCTCCTGCATTGTATTTGATATGTTCTGGGAGGTTAAGCTATGGATTGGTCAATATGTTTAGGAACCTGAAGCTATAGGCAATATGTTCTGGAACCCGAAGCTATAGCCAATATATTCTGGAGCCTGAAGCTGTGGTCAATATGTTCTGGGACCGAAGGCTATAGCCAATATGTTCTTGGACGTGAAGCTATAGCTAACGTGTTCTGGGACCTTAAAAGCTACCCAATATAATATGGGACCTGAAGCTATAGCTAACGTGTTCGGGGACCTGAAGCTAAAGCCAACATGTTCTGGGAGCTTAAGCTATAGCCAATATGTTCTGGAAACTGAAGGTATAGTGAATTTGTTCTGGGACCTTAAGTAGCTTAAGGTCCCAGAACAAATATGTTATGGGACTTGAAGCTATAGTCAATACATTCTGGGAACTGAAGCTATAGTTAATATGTTCTGGGACTTTAAGAGCGGAATCAGAAGACGCTCGTAACATCATCTGATTTGCTGTAGATTTATGCTTGATACATTGCACACTCTGTTGTAAAGATAAAACATGCGGCTTGATAAAATGCATCATACAGTATTTTCTATTCTGCTACTAAGTATACAGCAGGAATATGGAACAAGGACTGATTCTGCATAAAAAGCCAGTCACACGTGCCACTGCCTAGAACAGCAAGAGCTCCATATACAGCCCTGACAGACTGCTGTGTTTACAGATGACCAACAAGACCTGATTTAACCGGCTTTGGTATCGCACATTCCCATCTGGGAAAATAGGTACAACATTTACCTTAATAAAGTGGCACTTGGGAATAAGCTATAACAGTAGAGGTTTATTTTTAGCAGCTCATTTTTTTGCCATACAGAAAAAAGGATGTTTGGAGACTGTTCTGTCAACAAGTCCTGCTGAATTATCTCTTGCTGAGATTTGATACAAAGCAGCCCTCTGGGTGTTCAGATAAAGTCATTTTATAGGTCATAATGTGTGATGAAGGCAATGCGTCTAACTCTGAACAAAACGACAATTTTGTCATTACATTATTTTTCCAATCTGGAGAGGAAGATCTCAGCCAACATTCATGGAGTCCAAAGACACAAAAATAATGAAAATATATATATTTCAACTGTAGGTGTGAAGATGAAAAAAATGACAGCCATTTCAATTATAACAATGCCTGTGTGAAATGGACATTTGGCCAACAAGAGGATAATAGTTGTGATTAGAGAAATGGCCTTATTGACACAGTAAGCAGTATGACGTATCAAGAGAGAATATGGGACACGTAATAGGAATGGATCATGCATAATTAAAAGGCTCGCTAGTAGGATTAGTTTGCAGCACTTCATAATTTGACTAAATTGGTGGATCAAAGGATTTATTGCAAGTAACTGACCGCAACAGGGAAAGGTTTCTGGGAAATAAGAATCTACAAAGACAAGTGCATAAAAATAACTTGGAATTAGCTCAGAATAAGGACAACACAAAATATGTTTTCCTCTGCTTTCCAAGCTACAATAAGGTTCCTTAGGAACATCAAACAGGTTGTTTGTTCCTCTTTTTCCATTGTTCTCTGCCCCAATTTATTGATATGTTAGTGTCTTATAACTAAAAGGCGTTGATGATAATAACATACATGTGTTTATTTCATTGAATGTGAAAATAATAAAAGGGCACTTTAATGGAAATGTACAGTGTTTTAGAACTTGAAGATATTTTCAAATCTTTAAAGTACTAAATGTTACAAAACTGTGATATTTAATTAGAGCGCCGTCAAGTAGTCTGACTGGCAGGAAATTTAGGTTGAGGAAAGGCCATGTTATCATGGAGCTGAATTTATTCCAATATTTCCTGTTTTCATCAGATGCTTGTGTTTTTATAGTTCTATAGTATTGTTTAACCACTACCCGCCCACCTGCAGTTTTATAACAACCTGATGGTCCCTCTTAATGGACCACAGGACATTTTAAAATGTCCTCCCCTGCCGTAAGTGCCCGTAAGCAAAGAGCATGGCTTCAACGAGAAGCCAATGAGCTTTGTTGTAACAATCACGGTCTCCGTGCATAGATACAGTGGTTATGAGGACATCTAGTAGTAAAAAATAAAAATGACATTCAAAAGTAAAAAAAAAAAAAAAAAACATGTTGCACTACTTTAACCTCTTGACGACCAGCTAACGCTGATTGGCGTAAACTGGTCGTCTGCGGGTTTCCATGGAAGCGGCCTTTCCATGTCCGTTCACGGAGGGTGTCTCCGTGAACAGCCAGAGAGCCGCCGATCGCAGCTCGCGGGCAAAATGTAAACACGCGGGGAAGAAATCCCTGCTGTTCACATCATACGGCGCTGCTGCGCAGTAGCGCCGTAAGGCAGATCGGCCATCTCCGGCCTCTGATTGGCCTATGATAGGCTGAAGCCTATCCTTCAATGCGCAGGACGGATATCCGTCCTGCGCAGCTCACGGCGGGAGGAAGGGACGGAGCGCAGAGAACGCTGTGGACGGGGGCTTTGAAGAGCCCCCCCGCAAAGCGCAGCAAGCCGGCGGCGATCAGACCCACCCAGCAGGACATCCCCCTAGTGGGGAAAAAAGGGGGTAAGTCTGAACACCCTGGCTATTTCCTGATCGGTGCTGCGGGCTGGAGAGCTTACGCAGCACCGATCAGCCATAAATCCCCTGGTCGTCAAGTGGTTAAAATAAATAAGAATAAATGAATACCTCTCCCCCCCCCCTTTCCCCATTACCAAAATAAAACACTTGTAAAAATAAATAAATAAAAATACAGCATTTAAAAAAATAATAATACATAAGTAGTTACATTAGAGACTCCCCTTTATTTTACTATATATGGCATGAGGGTATATTACTGTTATATTTGCATATATAGGGTTGTAATTCATGACGACACAAAACTGAAAAAAATGCACCTATTTCCAAATAAAATATTGTCGCCATACATTGTACCATTGACATAATTTGAATGTTGTAATAACCGGGACAAATGGGCAAATAAAATACGTAATATTTATTATTTTTTTCCATTTAATTCTTATTATTTCTGTTAATGCATTTAGAATAAAAAAAGTTTTTAGCATAATGTACCACCCAAAGAAAGCCTAATTGGTGGCAAATAAAACAAGTTATAGATCATTTTGTTGTGGCAAGTAGTGAAAAAGTTAATGGTGAATAAAAGGGAGGAGCACTGACAGGTGAAAATTGTTCTTGTCTATTATGGTAAAAACCCTTGGGGGTTAAGTGGTTAAACAACTTAGAAAACTGAAATTTGCCAATTTCACAAAACATGTGGAATATGTTCTAAATTTGACTACTCAATGTATTTACCCTTCCGAAGCCTCTATGTGCAAACGATGAATAAACTAATGATCACCTATGTATCACCACATACATAAAGTAGTTTTATCTACATTATAAATCAACTATATGAAGTGCACATGAAGAATGCACAAAAGTACATTATTTTTCTTAGGCAAATAATCCCAGTCATGCACTAAAAAAAACAAGAAGCACTATGAATTGGTTGGAGTGATTATTCTGGATTGCACAAGTGCACATAGTCAAAGGAAGGCTGCCCCCTCCCTCCATTATATTGCATAGCATACCACAAACCTCTTTAGTAGAATAAGAGAACTCATGTACCTATGCCCCTCTGCTCTGCCAGCAATGGGTTGGCAGGATACCCCTGCAGAAGACACCTGGGGACATATGTATTTCTCTTTTTCTCCTGCGTTTTCTCCTATGCGTTATTTTCACTCTTTGTCAATATATTGCCTTTTAAGCCACCAGCAAGCAAGAAAATACCCAAAATAATTTTGTGTGTGCTTTTTCACAACAAAGTTATTTGAAAGAAAAAATGAAAAAAAAAATGTTTTAGGAGAAAGCTCAGGAGAAAAAGTTAATTGCATATATACACAGGGCCCTCATTCAATTCATTTTTTTCTAATAAGTTTTCACCTAGATCCTTTTTTCATCTTCTGTTTAAAATAACTTCAGCACTCTGCAATTGAAAAGGCACCAAAAAGTAGATGAAAAAAAAACTGGCAATATTATATTTTCTCATTTGCTGGTGGCTTAAAGGGAACCTGTACTGAGTAAAATTATTTAAAATAAACACATGAGGTAACTTCAAATGAACATTACATAGTTACCTTGCCATCAGTTCCTCTCAGAAGCTCACCATTTTCTTCTGACAATAATCCCTTCCAGTTCTGACAACATTTTGTCAGATCTGAAATATATCAGTTGCTGTCAGTTATAGCTGAGAGGAGAACTGATGTGTCCATGTTTCCCTATGGCTCAAGTGGGCGATATTACAGTTTAACAGTGCTGACCACAAAGCTGTTATGGGATAATGGCCATTTCCAAAACGGAGGACGGAGAATTTCATTGATCACAGTGGACAAACAGGACGCAGGAGAGGAGAAAGAGATTGAGGAGTAGACTACATGGGAGGCAAGTATGACTTGTGTATGTTTATTTTGGCTTTTCATTTTCAGTTCAGGTTTTCTTTAACAGGCATTTTATTGGTAATGTTTAAAAATATCACCGAGGGGACAACTTAGGAGAAACAGTGAATTGAATAAAGGCCCAGGATCCAGGTTGAAACTGCCCAAGTGCCTCTGTGTTGCCGCTGTAGAAAGTGAGGATATGGTTGGGTATTATGAGGGTTGTTTTACATTTGGGGAGAAATGTCAGGAGAGAATGTCCAGGGAAAGAACAGCATGAACATCTGCTTTACATAAGGAACACATCAAGAATTGTTGCTGTTCAGGAGTAATAACATCAAGAAATCAACTTGCTTAGAACCAAATTTAATAAACCACACATATAAATGCAAAGCGCAGTTCCAGAGTAATGCAGCTGAAACAAACTACGACACAAGGGTTAAGCCAATTAGCACATCTCCCTTCTCCATGCTCTCTGCTCCATGGTAATGCGGGGCTGAAGTTGATAGGGTTAAATATGAGAAGAGGGGAAAGAGGAAGAGACAAACAGAGTAAAGAAAAAGAGGGGAAGAAAAGACAACACGTGGGATACAGTGAGAGAGTGGAGGAAGAAGTGAGGGGGAACATCAGTGATGCAGCACTGATGGATGCGGAGGCATGGCACTGTACACACCAGATAAGAATATTGTAAAGGGGGTTGACACAAGCATTCCTCACAGTGTCTGCTGTTCTGGTAGAGGATCATTCATCCTGTTCTTTCCCCTCATTACAAGCACAGCAAATGAGCCATGATCACAGAACGCTCTCATACCTGAAGCCTACAGCAGTATTGCGTTGCTGGCAGTAAATCAGACATGTGAAAGCTGGTATCCGAGCCACTGTAAACTAATTCAGGGGTCTCCTCTTCCTTCTCCCAATGTAGTCTGTATCCAGAAATATCCGCACCATTGCTCTCAGGGCTCTGCAGACATAAAACATACGTTTTTAAGAATCCCTTGAAGTTATAAAGGAGTTAAACTAATATTCTGCACTAGAACAAAGCAGATAACTGAAGAGACAGAAACTATGCCGGCAGCATTAGAAGCATCCACCACCATTTGTTCTCACTGACACTATATAAACTGAGCTCTCCTCAGCTAAACAATAGCAAGTGCAGGCAATTAGCAATTGCCATACTGCATAGGACAGCCAAAGAGAATTATGTTAAAAGAACACACTCTGCTTGTCACTCAGAGTTTATTTAATTGTGAAAAAAATGCTGAAAGATCAGAAAAGTACCACAGGGTATTTAAAACTGTGGTTCCAGACCAAACATTAGCTTATTCATTTAACTAATACATCTTGTGCATTATGTTATTTGAGTGTACTCTTAAGTGCTCTTTTGATACGGTATTTAACTAAATCACTTCACATCTAGACCTTGCTTTACCCCTTTGAACTGGAGCAGTTTTCCCATTTTAGCTATGCCCCTATTTAATCTGCTCTGCAATAGTTTATCCCAACTGATGACACCTAAAGGATATACAGCAGATCAAGACAAACAAGCCATTAAGTAGCATATTTTCCCCAAAGGATAATTCTCTTTTCTTTTAATTCTAATGGTCTCCACCTCTTATATACTATATACTTTCCTGGTAATTTAGTGGTCCTCGACCCTTATGGAGATCTCCATGGTACTCTAGCAAACCCCTCCCTTACCTAGATCTCCCTGATGGCCTAGAGGTCCCCCCCTTAAATTCATTTCCCTGGTAGTCTAGTGCTCCTTATAGTTTTCTCTGGCATTCTAATGATCCCTCACTTTATATAGATCTCCCTGGTGATCTTGTGGTATCAACTTCCCTTATAATCATCCCTGGTACTCTAGGTGTCCCTCATACAGATCTCCCTGGCAGTCTAGTGGTCCCCCTACCCCTTAACTAATATTTCCCTGCTGATCTAGTGGACCTCAGTGATTTCCTAATTTGCTTCCCTTGTAGACTGGTGGTTCGCTTTCCTTTCCATAGGTTGGTAGCAGAAAGCATGATGGGCAAAGATGAACTCGCCTCTCCCTGTTTTAGCGACGAGCAGCACTCCTGCAGTCAGCCTTGTACTGCTGCATGTACTGTGTACAAGGTCTTTTCATTTTGATTTATCACATTTCGCACTTAAAATCTTTTTAATAGGATTTAATTAGAAAAAAAGCTACTGTCTCAAATGGAAATGTCATAATTGTTTACAGCACCAATAGCTGCTTTGACTGGTAAACAAACCTTTTAAATACAAGAAAGGTCTAATTGTGCTCAGTATAGTATGGTAAAGTTAATATTGCTCCATAAAAAGCATGGGCCCCCATTCAATTCCCCCAGGGCCGGCTCCAATACACTTCTCTCCTTAGCGATATCTTCACATTATAAATAAAATTCATTTTAAGCAACCAGCAAGCAAGAAAAGTTTTTACAGCACATTTTTCATCTACTTTTTGTTTTTTTCAATTATGAAGTGCAAAACATTTTTAAAACAGAAGATGAAAAACTATCTGCTGGGAGAAAACGTGGGCCCTTTTTCTCCTAAGTTATCTCCTAGGAGATAATTTTTTATCTTAGGTTTTAAATACATGTTCAGCACTCTGCAATAAAAAAAAAAAGTGAAAAAGTACTGTGAAAATTATCCTGAGTATATTCTTGATTCCTGAAGGCTTAAAGGACAACTGTAGGGAGGCTGCCATGATTTTTTTCCTTTTATGCAATACCAGTTGCCTGGTTGTCCTACTGATCTTCTGTCTCTAATACTTTTAGCCATAGACCCTGAACAAGCATGCAGCAGATCAGGTGTTTCTGACCTTAACCTCCCCGGCGGTAAGCCCGAGCTGAGCTCGGGCTATGCCGCGCAGGGGGAGATCTCAGCCCCTGGTGGGGCGATTTTCATTCTGTAAATTGCTGTGCGCGCAGCCAGCACTTTGCTAGCCGCGCGCACAGCTTGATCGCCGCCGCTCTGCGGCGATCGGCCGCACGCAGCGGCTGAAGAGGGCCCCTCCCCGCCAGAGCCCTGCGCTGCCCGGATCAATGAGTTCCGGGCAGCGCTATGGGCTGGATCGGGTGTGCCTGACGTCAGGACGTCGGCTGACGTCCATGACGTCATCCCGATCGTCGCCATGGCGACAGGAGAAGCCAAACAGGGGAACGCGTTATATACGCGTTCCCCTGTTTGCTATAGATGCCGGCGACGATCGGACTAGAGGGCCACATGCGCCCTCTAGTGGTGTTTCATGTAGCTACCACTCTGGTAGCTTTACATGAAACATTAAAAAAAAAATTAAAAAAAATTGGAATTCTGCAATTTTTGCAGAAAAAATTAACCGCCAAGGAGGTTAATGTTGTAACTGACAAGATTAGCTACGTGCTTGTTTCTAGTGTTATTGAGACACTACTGCATCCAAATAGATCAATGTGGCTGCCAGGCTACTGGTATTGCACAAAAAAAGAAAAAAAACATGGCAGCCTCCCTACAGTTATCCTTTGAAATGCATTTTATTGATAAGGTGTGAAATTATCTCCTAAAAGAAAACATTTTGTAGGAGAGAAAGTAAATTAAAGAAGGCTGTTGTCTAGTAAACTTTTTCTAAGTCTGGGGACTTTGTTCTTGTAATGTTAGAGACCTTGGTCCACATGCAATTTTTTTCCCCTGAGTTACCTCCTAGGACAGTGATGGCTAACCTTGGCACTCCAGCTGTGGTGGAACTACAAGTCCCATGAGCCATTGCAATACTCTGACAGCTCTAAGCATGGCTCAGGGAGGCAGAGGCTTGATGGGATTTGTAGTTTTGTCACAGCTGGAGTGCCAAGGTTAGCCATCACTGTCCTAGGAGATAATTTTCATATTCTCTTTAAAATAACTTTTAAAGGAATACTGTAGGGGGAAAATGAGTTGAAGTTACCCATGGCTTCTAATGGTCCCCCACAGGCATCCTGTGCCCGTGCAGCCACTCACCAATGCTCCGGCCCCTTCTCCAGTTCACTTCTGGAATTTCAGACTTTAAAGTCTAAAAAAACCACTGCGCCTGCGTTGCTGTGTCCTCGCTCCCGCTGATGTCACCAGGAGTGTACCGTGCAGGCCCAGTATGGTCTGTGCCTGCGCAGTACGCTCCTGGTGACATCAGCGGGAGCGAGGACACGGCAATGCAGGCGCAGTGGTTTTCAGACTTTAAAGTCTGAAATTCCAGAAGTGAACCGGAGGCGGGGCCGGAGCATCGGTGAGTGGCTGCACGGGCACAGGACGTCTGTGGGGGACCATTAGAAGCCCTGGGTTAGTTCAACTCATTTTCCCCGACCCCCCTACAGTATTCCTTTAAGTATTTTCCAATTAAAAAAAGTTCCTCAAAGTTTAAAAGGCATTTTATGAATGAATAGCATATGGGCCCACTATAGCCACAGTAAAGCAACTCTCTCTTCTGCTTACAAAACATGACCAATCAAATTAACAGGTGGAGCTCCAAATACGACACTGTAAAATTGAATCAACTAAATCATACTATATTTTCTTTTAGTGCTTGTCTAAACAAATAAGCTGAGAGGAAAATTAAAGTTGCAAGTTAACTAAAAAATATTTCCATAGTTCTGAGGAGACATATGACAGCTAAACCGTCAATAAAACAAGAGCAGAAGATTTTTTGAAATGTCAACCAATAGCAATGTACTGTAAAAAAAAGAAAACAATATTATGCATAATATATATATATATACACATGCATGCAGGATCACATTAAGGAACAGGATCACGTTAAAGAACATAATCAAAGTTGAAGTTTAAGTACAAAAGCAGAACTTGTCTTACCTCCCAGCTTATATGTACACATGTGTCAGAGAGGAATGTCAGAGCTGGAGGCCTACACTGTGCCGGTGGTCCTGCTGCAGTTGTGACTTCGGTAGCATCTGAATAAGGCCCATACTGAAAAGCAAATGTCTTTGTCAGTTAGGTTTTCTAATTTACAGCTGAATTTCATTATTTTTAAAATGTATATAATGTCATTTTAAAGCTTTTCAAAGTCATTGCTACAGAACTGATGGCTTTACCTTCTCCTGATTGCAAACTGCCAGGCAAGTTTCAGAAACCTAGCAGACCAGAACATGCCCTCCCATGAGGCATTGCAGTGCCTAGCTGTTTGGTTCCTGGCCAAGCAACATGCTCATCTCTGTGGAGGAAAAATGGGGCAGACAGGCAAGCTGCTAGCACTTGTGGCTAGTGATGGTCATGTCTAGGAGAACTCATGGAGAAGCATGTGATTAGTTTGGCCAGGTGACAGATATGTAAGTCTACGCCATGGTTGGCTGCAGAGCTGGGGGCTGGTCTGTAGAAGAGGTAACACTGCCTACAAAAACCCAACATGGCGCTATTCTTGGATGGGGTGGGAGTGGCAAGTGTGTATACGGCTTAGCCAAACAGTTTTTTATCTTTATCATGTGAGATATGATATGGCGGAGAAAATGTTGCTCAGTTGAATATCGCAATGGAGAGCTTTACCCATGTAGGTCACTGCTTATACTCAAAAGCTGAAATATTTTTCTATGGAATAATGTCTAATAATAAAACAAATTGTATTATTTGAAAACTCTGGGATTATTTATTGGAAAGTGCTGCTTTATTATGCAGGACATTTTACTAGAACAAACAGAACTTCTAAAACATCCAAATATTTGAAACTGCAGTGTAAAAGAGCACATTAACGGTGTTATATTGTCAGTGAGGAAGTATATTACACATGGCACATAAAACGGCATAATGGAAATAGTAAAGCTACTTACACCTCCGTCATTCAGAGCTCGTACTCTGAACTGATAAGTGCTCCCAGGAAGCAGATCACTAACTGTACATTCAACATCACTACCATGATAGACCTCAGTGGTATGTCCTCCAGGCACACTGAGCTCTAAGCTGTACTCCGATACCTGGCACCCTGACCCCATCACAGGGCCATCTGAAGAGAAAGGGAAGGGTTAAGATTAATCACTATATATTCTGTAGTAAAAAAAAAATGCAGCTTCCAATTAGTTATTTCATATGTCCCCATATTGCGCTAATGTCTGCTAAGAGATGACCATTAGTGTAACCTTCAGTCATTTTGGTATCCATGGGGTTGATGCACAAAGCAGTGCTGCATGCAGACCGTGCACAGCAATAATATTATTACAACCAACAGCAGCGTACCTGGGAGTTACACTATAAGCCGGACCCGCTGTACTTGAATACTGTGAGTGTTGCTATGGTAACATGGCTGGTGTGGCTCATTAGTAATGCACCTTACTTTACCAACGCTCACGTTACTCGAGTAATGAGGGTTTCCTTAATGGCATAATGCGCAGTACACTGCTGGCAGTAGTAACTGTAATATTGGCGTGTGCCCACAGCAATATTACTGCTGCTTTGTGCATTAACCTCCTTATTTTTATAAAAGCATAATAAATATAGGACTGTTTATTGGTCTTGTTTTATAAGTACCTCTAAAACCAGGTCACTAAAGCAATTTCGTAAGATGACTTGAAGACAAATAATTTGAGCAGCACAGTGGTTAAGAGGTTAATTGAGATGGTCAACAAGATGCTTATTTATAGTTGGCAAAATTTATGTTAATTGCATTGCAAATAATATTGTGTTTTTTTTGGGCAGATACAGGTACACTACATTGGGTGTATGTTCCATAACTATGAAACTGAATAAAAAAGGGGTGACATGAGTGTCATACCCTATATAATAAAATACAAGTGTCCCTGCGTCTGTCCCTGTGTCAGTGCTTTGCGCTACTGCGCATGTCAAACACAAACAGCCATTGGGACAGGGCGCAGGGCGAGTGGGTGTGCGCACTGACTGGCGGCTGTGGCGGCGTGAAGAGACCTAGAGCCCGTTTTCAAACGGGCTTAGATCAACTAGTTTAATAAATAAAAGTTAAAAAAGTAAATGTGTCATTATTATTATGGGAGTTACTTACCCCAATGTAAATGTACTTCTTTGTGCTTTGGCTTGCCTGCCACTCTCGGTGCTTGACAAGGACCTGGCGCAACACATAATGTGCGAATAGGCTGGCTTTCAGAACACTAGAAAAAGGTAAAAACAATTACATAGCACTTATTTATTATGAGTGTAGAATATTTTTTATAAAATAAAAATCAAATATTTTATAAAAATGCAACAAGTTAAGTTATATATATGCTAGGCAGGTTTTTTTTTTTTTACTGAAGCTTCTCCAGTGATTCCTGTAGATCTTGAAAAGGGAGAATATAAGTAACCCAGAAAACCAGTATCATAAATATTACTGTGTTATATTAACTGGGATACCGTGTAATGAAGCAGTGCAGGGACAGTGATATGCATCATGCCAGACTCTACAATCATCTTCATTTAGTTATGTACCATATGGACTTTACTTATGAGGCAAGTAGTTAGATGATTATGTTATTGCATAATAAACTTTAGTATAGAGTGTATTATTGGGTTTATATATATATTTTATATGATTGTGGTTCATACATTTATTTTAGTTGTACTTTCATGATATACTTAAGGATGTTAATTACAAATTACTAGCATAATGCCCATAAACAGCATTTTGATATAATGATGGCATTTTGTTTGGAGGTTTACCCGGATATGCAAAAAAAAGGAAAGGTGGAAAACCAGTGCTGCACTGCACTGAACAGTAGAATGTGTGTGGTTCCGCTGAAATCTATGGAAACTGAGTTTGTCATGTGGTGTTGGATTGATAACTATCAGATTGAATTCCAATTGGGACGGTATTGATAAACTTGGCATACAGAGCTGTAACAGATTTGACTATGCCTAGTGTGAAGGCTCAACAGAGTCTTTCTTTTGGTGCAATGGTACCACCCACTTCAAAAACCAGACTCATCGTCTGTGGTTTAACTAAAACAGGTTCTTACAGGGCCTCCCCAATGATGTTCTGATTATTAGATTACTCAATTTTAATTTTAGTCATTAGTAGCAGCTATAAATACTGACGTAACATTTTCCACATACAATATTAATGGGGTGTATTTTCCTTTTTCACAGAACTGCAGCAGTCATAAAATAACCATTTTATTTTGTTCTCCAAATAACCACATCTTACATAATAGATCAGTGGTCCTCAAACTAAGGCCCGCGGGCCGAATGCGGTCCCCTGAGGCTTTTTTTTACCGGCCTTCCCCCCTCCACACAAAATGTATTACTTATAGATGCGGTTCGCTAATCTTTAAATATTGGTGGTCCACAAATATAATAGCAGTGCTGGCACCACCCATCCACATGGTAGCCAGAAAGCAGTAATTCGCTGGTTTCCAATCAAATTCCACATCAGGTGACACTGCAGTCCAATTGGACTTCAGGTTGTCACATGGGTATGCTTCACTGTCTGGCCCCCAAAGACATCATTTTATGTATACTCTGGCCCCCCAGCAGTCTGAAGTATGTTGTCCCGGCCCTCGACCCAAAACATTTAGGGACCCCTGCTATAGATGGTCAGCTTACCTGACTGTGTCCTCCTGTGCTGATAGAACACACACGGAGCTTGTATAAAGTGCCTGGTTTCAAGTCATTGCAGGTATATTCTGTTTCAGAACCAGTATACGCCACCTTCCACTGCGTTGCTGCAAAGATATTATGGCATCATTAACATTTTATTTTAATAGCCATAATTAAATAAAGTATCACAAAGATTATCCAAGCTGAAATACACAGGGTTTATTACGTTATTTTTTTTTCTAATGGATTAGCTTTAGATAAGAACATTGGAGCCCAGTGGGGAAGCAAATAATTCTCTTCTTTGCCTACTAATAACTTAATTACAAGTGTAATATTTTTTCCTAAAACCGGCTATTACATCAGTCAGCTTAAGTGAAGTGTAAATATGCATTCAAATGACATCAGACCAGTATGTTATATTCACTTTTACTGTGTTTAATGTTGTAAAGCAAACATTTTATTTAAGTACTTGAACCTTTAAGACAAGGAAAAAAATAATTCTTTAGTGTGTAGCCGGTTTAAAAAGACCCCATTATAAAAACTAAGGCAAATAAAAAGACAAGTCAGTGCACAATAAAAAATAAATAAATAAATAAATAAAGACAGGTGCAATAAACTAGACAAAATGTTTTACTAAAAATATACTTCCAAAACAAGCACAATAGGCCACATTAAACCTCAACCAAAACCCAAAATGAACAAGAAGCAGTCACAAAGCAATCATGTTACCGGTAATTAGTATAAATGCCAAGTTGTAAATCTGGGCAAGAAATGCTTAAATTGTAAAACACATATGCAGCTTTGCTTGCCTACAGTGGTGAAACATCCAGACAGGTTTAAGACCTCTCCTATCTCTGGCTTTCTGTTACAACAGGAAGATTCTTATCTGCTCCTTGTTGTGATACATGATGCCTACTGTATGCAAGGAATCTGGGAGTTCAATCTATTTCACAATTTATCTGTAGCACCATCTAGTGGTAAAATCGGATATCATTGTTTATTTCAAAACAACACATTTCTCCTGTGTGAGAAGCTTTTAAGCCGCATCTACACGCGTAGATGCGGCCGCGATGCTCCTTATCAATCGAGCTGATGATGCGGCTCGATTGATAAGATCCGACAGGACGGATCGTGCTTCCGCCGATCCCCTGCTCGCTCCCCGCGAGGGGACAACAGCAGGGAATCGAGCGGAAGATAAGCGGCGCCGGCGGGGACGAGCGAGGAATCAAATGCGGCACACGCGCGGCGAGCGGGGACGCGGCGGGTACGCGGAAGAGGCGATCCGGCGGCTAATCAAGCCGCCGGATCGCCACAACATCTCCCCGTGTAGACGGGGCTTTCAGGTGGACAACTATTCTACAACTTCAATATCGCATAATGGAACCTATCTACCATTCATGCAACTGAAGTTATTACCCAACTGTTGTAAAAATATTAACATTTGTATCTAATATTGATGTGACAAACTATAAATTCATGCTTTTTTAAAATCACATGAAACAGCAACTACCACACCATTATCAGGTATTGTGTATGTCATTAATGTATATTTGATTGTTTACTAAAACGGGCAGTGTTGGATTTTGCTACCTTCACTCTATCTCCAATTTCAAACAGTTTTAAAGGACACCTGAATGGAGAGAGAAATGGAGGCTTCCATATTTATTTTCCTATAAACCATTCCAGTTGTCCAGCAGTCCTGCTGATCTATATGACTGCAGTAGTATCTGAATCACACACCTGGAACAAGCACGAAACACCTGAAACAAGCATGTAACTGAAGTCTGACTTGATTAAGCCTGGCTTCAGTGAGAAACATCTGGTTTGCATGCTTGTTCAGGATGTATGGCTAAAAGTACTTAGACATCTTTCACATCTATCAACGCATGCAGGAGCCATTTCCTGCACGCATTATATCCCTGCAGCGTGTCGTCGGGAATCTGCGGTGCAATGCAATCAGCAGCGGTAGCTATTAATTAAACCCGACGGAAAACACCGACTCCTGGCGGATCGACACTCCCAGGTGTGTCGAACTGCAATGCACCGAACCGCAGCGTCGGGTGTGAAAGGTAAAATGAAAGTCTATGGACTTTCATTTTACCTTGGTTAACGCAAAGAATTGCCTTTGCGTTGAAATGCAAGAAAAGGGCTCTGGTGTGAAAGAGCCCTTAAGGCAAAGGATCAGAAAGACTGTCAGGCAACTAGTATTGTTTAAAAGAAATACCCTTCTATCCCTCTCAGTTCAGTTGTCCTTTAACAACATGCGCAAACGTTCATGTTCCTTTAGCAGCTATTTATACAAATAAATTAATGCATGTGCTTAATTAGCACATAACCTTTTGAGAGTCACTGCTACTGTAAATGTTAGGGACTGTGTTAAGACCTGCTTGGAGCAGGTATTCAGCGAGAGATCCATGCCTTTGGTATGTGTAAGCTGCCCTGTAGCTTGGATACATGTATTTAAAGAAAAAGAAAACAAAAAAAGTGTTTTATTTCTTCCATATAAGGTGCAACACCCAGAAAGAGGAAAATACATGGATAATCTATACATACAGCAAGGCACAGATTCCAGGCTTGAAAAAAAAGTGCAGTGTGTGCTCAGGGATAGATTTTAAAAACTCAAAGATGCCAGCTAATGAAAATGAAAATGTATGGGGAAGACTTGGGGGGGGGGGGGGGGGGAGAGAGACCAAGAGCCAAGTATAGTGTGGTATAATTTCAAATCCATGAGTAGTAATATATTGAGAGATATCCTCACAAAAGTGGTCACTGTATCAGGTGACCAACTGCTATGCAGACAAAGAAAAAAGAAACCCAACCTGCTTAGGTTAGTAGTCATTCTCTGCAGTATGGACTGGAGACGCAACCCTTCACCAAGGTTGGACCAACAATCAAAACAAGTAGAAAACAGAGGCGCCAAACTATATAAAATAATTATTAGTCAAATGCATAAAACATTTTTATTATTATTGAAAAAAAAGAACAGTGGATGCTCAAAATTGCTACGCATTTCTCAGCTCAACTGCGGCTTCCTCAGGCATATAGTGAGTGAGTATCTGGTCAAACGAGTGTCGGAGCTAAGTGCCCCCATGGAGCTCCGACACTCGTTTCACAAGATACTCATTCATATGAGCCTGTAGAAGTGCAGTTGTGCTGAGAAACGCACAGCAATTTTGAGTTTCCTTAGTCCTTTTTCACTACTATCAATACCTCTTTTTAAAGCATTTTTAGGTATTTTAGATCCTTTTGTGTGTCTGTATTTTTCTTATCTAAATTGGAAATGTAGTCTTCTTTACTACTATTCCAACACAAAAAGATTTTCTCCATCCTGTTTTATATTTATTGCAAATTTTAAGCAAAAGTGGAATTTTACTTTAGAGAAGCAATAAAGAAGAGAATTGGCTCTTGGGTGCATGAAAAATTATTGTATATAAACTTTATTATAAAATAGTAGACATACATATAAAGACCATATAGTGAAACATAAACCCCCCTAACACATCCTAAAATATCAAACCTCCCCAGAACTGGGTGTATACTCTCCACTGGATCAATAAGGGGCTGCAGTCCCCAAAGAACTCATGGGATGATTAAAAGGCAGATCAATGTAGTGGCTAAACAACAAAACCATGCGACATGTATGGACTGATGTACTAATAAGAGCTTAAGCATGAAGCTAGGAAGCCTGTAGTGATCCTGGAATGGCAACAGGTGGTCTCATAACAAGCATGGATCCAAAATCTCCAATTGTGTATTGACCAGATTGGACGTAATATCAGTTCATCGTATCATGCAAAGATACCACAATATTAAAGCAGAGTTCCTTATTGCAACCATCTATGGCATAACAGCATCTTTCATATAACCAGAATAAACACAGATGGTTAGATCCTCCATATTCTGATGTAAGCTGTGAGTCCCCCAATCGCAGGGAAAGGCAATGGTTGATAGGCAACAGTGATGTGAATGTAACAAGGCAAAGCAGAGCCACACAAGACCGGTCCATGCAAGGTGAGTCAGTCCATGCAATTAGGCAAAGCAGGACCAAGCAGCACAGATGTAATGCATAGCCATAAAAGGTCGCATAGTTACCAGTCCATATGTAATACTGCCATAAAGGTAGATGAGTAGATGTGATCCAGTGGAGGTTCCTATGGTGTACCCAGCCGGGTGAGGTTACGGTCAGCGATGCCTGACATGTTTCGCCGCACTAGCAGCCTTTTCAAAGGCGAGACAGCAGAAAAAATGCCTATAGACGCCATCCATGCGTCTTTTAAGCGCTGTAATGTCCGCCTCCCACTCGCGCCGTCCACAATCACGTCATCGCGCACGCCCGTCCAAACTAGGGCGGGTGTGTGCGCAGTGCGTCACTGGAGCGCATAAGCGCTCCAACATGGCAAAACCCGGATTTGCACCTTGCATCAAACGGGGATGCCCACTGTGACTAGTGCGCATGGCGAAGACCTGAGGGGAGGAAGCGGGGAGAGGCGAACCACAGCACTAAACAATAAGAACCCCCCAAAACAATGCATATTATGCAGTATATTGACATGCAGTCATGTCAAAATAAAAAGGTTTGTATGAACATATGCAAAACGCCCATGTAATGAAAAAACATAAGGCTAGCGTCAATCAGTGCGAGCCCCAGAACCAACCCAATGCCGGTCCGGGGCTCCTGCAGATCAACATACAAATATTCCATGAACCCCAACAAGAGGTTTACTAATAATAAAGACTGCACTGGATATGTGGCTCCCATAATACATAACAAGGTATGGGGCATGAATGCAACCATATATACACATATATGGGTCCATGCATATACATGACCCCAATAATCAAATTAGGCCAACAAAGTGCCAGCAGTGAGAAAGGGTAAAAGCGCAGCAGGGGGAAAAGGAGAGTCAGGATGATGTTAAAATATTGGTGGAGAAAAAGAAAAGGCTTGGAACTCTATTTGGGTAAAAATACTCGATAATTGATGCTATCATTCAGCCCCTTGTTTTCAGTAGCCTTTAGATCGAAAATCCAACGGGATTCAAGTTGCAAAAGCGATCTATCTAGATTGCCACCTCTTGGATGCAGATGGACCCTATCTAGGCCTATAAATTTAATGAAACTGGCGTCACCTCTATGCTCCAAATGAATGTGTCTAGCAATCGGAGACCTGAAGTTGCAGCTCGTGATGTCGCCCACATGGTCTTTGATCCTTTCCTTAAATGCACGTGCTGTCTTGCCCACATAGAAACAACCACATCGGCAATAAAGCAAATAAATTACACCAAGGGTGTTACAATTGACAAAATGTTGCAATAACCATCTTTTGCCATTGGGCAACACCACAGACTTGCCTATCTCCAGGTATCGACAGTAGACACATCCTCCACAACTGTAGGTACCTGTTACTGAACAATGTTTACGGGGACTCCCCTTACCCCAAAAATGACTGGAAGTGAGTATATTCCTTAGAGTTTTACTACGTCTATATACAACCTGTGGTGTGGGAGGTAAAAATTGATTAAGTTTAATGTCATTTGTTAAGACATGCCATTGGCGACGGAGTACATTCTCCACCTCACTTCTCTGGTCATTAAACCGAGTGATTAATCGTAATGGTTTCTGGCCATCTGTCTCTTTATGGCTCTTCACCAGTAATTCTGAACGCTTTGTTGATTTTGCCCGTTTATAGGACTTCTTAAGCCAGCGGTCCTTATATCCCTGTTCCCTAAAACGGGAACGCAACAATTTTGCCTCTTTTTCGAAGGTAATTTCCTCCGTGCAATTGGAATTTTACTTTAACCACTTAAGCCCAACTGGACATACATTCCAGTCCAGTTGGGCTGTGCGCACTCCTGCGGGCCGTGCGTGCTCCTGCCGCTGGCCGTTAGCCCAGTGATCAATGAATAGGATTATAGATCCCATTCATTGATCGAAGCCCCCTGCAGAAAAACCAACAGCCTCTAATCAGAGGCTGTGGTTTTTCTGAGTTACAAAAAGTTCCCCGACTTCATTCTTCTTCCTGGAAGCATACGATCACGCTTCCAGGACTTTTTCACTGTGGCCATCTTGTGGCCAAATAGTAATACTACTGTAACATATGCGGCTGCGGGCACGCAGCGTGTCTCCGCAGCCGCTTCGGTTCCCTATTCAGAGTCTTTTTTCCGTTCCCTTGGCATCTAGCATGCCGAGGATGGAATTGTCATTTGCACATAAGGTTTCTGTATCACGCAGCCACGCGCGTAGACGGGACCTTTATGCTCCTTTATGCTGGGAGGAGGCGCGTCAGCTGACCCGCTGGTTGGCTGACGTCAGAGCGGACGTTCGCCGCTCAGGATTGGCTGATTGGAGTGGGCGCGGCTTGGAGGTGTACTCTGCTCCTTAAGCCGTCGCTGCTCACTCGCAACTCGTCTGCGATTGTGAATACTTATGTGCTGGCGCTCAGACCTTACACTAGTATCCGGTGTGCTTTGATCTGGGAGGAAACCAGGGATTTCACACAAGACTAGGAGATTGTTTACTGTATATTATTGATATTCTGTGTATGATTCTGGCTAACCTCTGACTCTGCTAATTGCTACTCGTCTTCGTACTTCTGCCCAACTGATCTAGTTGCCGAATCCCTGCCTGACTACCTACTACTCTTTTGCCTTCTGACTTTGTACTGTATCTGCCTCTTACTTACCGAATCTAGCCTGTCTGATGCTCCGACTCACCAGTGGGCCCTCTGGTGAGGTATTCTCTATAGTGCCCACCAGCTCCTCTGGTGAGGCTTAGCTAAACTAAACAGTCACTGTATTATAAGTCCCACCAGCTCCTCTGGTGAGGTCTTGCTAAACTTATTGTTACTATGTTCTATAAGTCCCCACCAGCTCCTCTGGTGAGGTCTTGCTAAACTTACTGTTGCTGAGTTCTTTTACTGCCTGCCAGCTATACGTGTATTATTGGTGGTACTGCAGATCACCACATAATCAGGTATAGCGTCTGTATTATTGGTGATTCTGCAGATCACACATAATCAGACGTCTGTGTTGCTACACCGATTGTTACAACTACACACACATCCATTTTTTAATAAAGAAATAAATTTTTTTTTACATTTAAAATTAGCCGTTTACCTCCCACACCAAAAATTACCCACATACAATTTTTAATTTTTTTTCAAAATAAAATAATTACAATAATAAAAAAAAACATACTGGTAGTTACCTAGGGGTCTGAACTTTTTAAATATGCATTTCAAAGGAGTATATTAATATACTTTTTTTTAATTTTTTAAATATGGGCTTGTAAATAGTGAAAAAATTCACCTTTATTTCCAAATAAAATATCGGCGCCATACAGTGTGATAGGGACATAATTTAAATGGTGTAATAAGCAGAACAAATAGGCAAATAAAATACATGGGTTTTTAATTACGGTAGCATGTATTAATTTCAAACTATAATGGCCAAAAACTGAGAAATAATGATTTTTTTCCATTTATTTCTTAATATTCCTGTTAAAATGGATTTAGAATAAAATAATTCTTAGCAAAATGTATCACCCAAAGAAAGCCTAATTGGTGGCAGAAAAAACAAGATATAGACCAATTCATTGTGATGAGTAGTGATAAAGATATGGCAAATGAATGGGAGGTCAAAGTTGCTCAGATGCAAAAAATAAACAACCCTTTCGGGCTTAAGTGGTTAAATCACACAGATAAAGTCAATTGCGGTCGTATCACAAATAAAAGTTAAAGCAAATGTACATGATGGGGAAGTTTTGTGTATTAGTAGATTACTATTTGCCTTATAAATGAGCTTCCCTCGTTTATTAGTCAGAGTACAGTAGGAATAAGAAAAGACACGTGATGCGTCTCTGCCCTAGGGCCATTAATGTACTGAAATCCCCCTTAACATGTTTACTTATCAAAACAACATAAAACAAGGAGCTGCTATCTCTAGTATTAACTAAAATGCTATTTATTACTAAGAGCTACATATCGGGTTTAATAAGGGGGCTGATGGTGCACATCTTGTTGCTCTATTCAGTCTCCATTTAATCTCATTTTCCTTGAAGTTGAATCTCGAGAGAGAACAGACCTTAACTTCTCCCGACCTGTTTCTCGGAATTCATTAGTGGTGCGCTAGCAACCTTAACTATGTAATTGGTAGGAGGAAGCGGTGATCATTCAGTATTCAATCCTGATTCTACTGCCTCTCATCTGTTTGTATAACACCCCTGAACATTACCCTGTCTCTTCCTGAGCATTCATGTTATTTACTAAACATGAATACGCTCACCTTGTCAGACAGCCGTATAGCTTAAACTATCTTTGATAACCCAGCATGTTCAAATAAGAGTAGAAATTAAACTGTGTATATTTAACCTTAGGTAGCATGTTCTGTTCATTTACAGTCACAAATATGGAATAACCCAGAACAGACAAAAATAACGGCACATTGAGCTATCCTGTCAACTAACATTGAAATAGTATTAAAGGACTACTATCACACAAATTGTACAATTTAAAATACATGTGTACACATAGAAGTAAGAGGTATATTTCCCCCACAGTAACATGCAGTAAAAATTACTCTTCTCCTATGTTGCGGTCAGGTAGCAAAAATCTGACAGCTCTGACAGGTTTTGTACTATCCCATTTTCTCACAGAAGATTCACAATACTTCCTTTTACCTTTACAAACATGCTGCCTGGAAAAATGCCAGGTGGCCTCCCTACTCATTTGTATTTACCAGATAACACTTAACACAGACCTGAAATCACAGGAGGTAACTACAAGAACGCCATGGCGATTTTTACCCAATGTGTTCTGAAGCTCTGAGGCCACTCCCACCAGCCTATTAGGCCGTGGCTGCCAAGCTGGGATGGGAGTTGCAACCGAATCCGGAACTCCGAGGAAAAAAAAAACACCACTGTGTTTGTGCAGAGGAAGGAGCAGGGTTTCAGACCTCTAATGATTTATTGGAGAGCAGCTGAGTTATTGTCGCTGACACCCGCCAATCCTTGCAACACTGATACAGCATTAAAGCATTGCAACATTTCTTTAAGAACAAATTCCTTTTATTTTAAAATGGACATACTGTAGACTAACTTCTTTGGGGTTGTTACTACTCAGGTGGTAATTTTATATTAATTCAGTAAGAGACAAAAATGAAACAATAAAATGGGTTTTCATTTTAAATGCAATGTAGACTTTCTCCAAGAACGTCCTCGGTATTACAATCAAGGGGTTGCTTTCTCCCTATTCTACTGGGGCCAAGTGAATTAATTCACTGTGATGTAACAGATACGGCGAATATTTTACCTGAATAGTTAAAATTCAGTTTACTTTCAAGTCTGACAAATTGGAAGACATCTAAAACAATTTGATATCAGAGGCAAAGGCCTGCACTACATGTATCTTTGTGGACCAAAACTATTAAGGCTTGGGTTCTTATTTTATTATAAACAGAGTATATTGGGAAACATTTTATATAGGTTTCCTGCATAACCTGCCTCAACAAGTCATATTTGTTCTAAGAACTTCAGTCCAGTGAGTTCCGTCACTGGACCACAGTTTTTATTCAAGCTCTGCATATAGTTTAAGTACATGCCAGAATTTCTTAAGCATCTACTAGTATGATGTCCTCAGCAGTCTGTGCTAGCAGTCCTTTACAGTTTCATATAAGATGTCCACATCCCTGTACACTACAGACTCTTAAAAGTGTAAGCAGTCTCTTGCAATATGTCAGAGGTCCTTAGCAATCTGTTTTAACATGGAAACAGACTAGCAGTCTATCGTAATGAACTGACAATATTGAGGTCTGTGGCTGCATCCTGACATTGTGGCTATAAAAAAAAAAAAACACATATATCCAGGCACATCGCCTCTAGTTAGGACATTAAATAAGTTCTTAAGGAAAAGGGAGATGCTGAAGGGGGTGTGGCCAGAAAACAGCAAAAATCTATTAACCCTTCGCACTCTCGCATGCAAATGTTCAAACATGCAAATGTTCGGATGAGCTTTTTGTCCCTAGGCCTTCTCTCAAAGGACTAGAGGACATGATCTGCGCATGGAGGAAAAACGTTTTAGCCATTTAGGAAAGGGTTCTTTACAGTAAGAGTGATTAAGATGTGGAATGCATTGCCACAGGAAGTCGTTATGGCAAACTCTATACCTGCATTTAAAGGGGGCTTAGAGGCTTTCCTTGCGTTGAAAGAAATCCATGGCTACAATTACTAGGTTATGCCTAATGATGTTGATCCAGGGATTTTATCTGATTGCCATCTGGAGTCGGGAAGGAATTTTTCCCTTTTGGGGCTAATTGGACTATGCCTTGTGGGGTTTTTTTCGCCTTCCTCTGGATCAACAGGGATATGTGAGGGAGCAGGCTGGAGTTGTACTTTGTACTGGTTGAACTCGATAGACGTATGTCTTTTTTCAACCAAAATAACTATGTAACTAAATGCATTCACAGATTCACTCATCCAGGTACCACTGTTATCCCTACAGCTAAGTTAAAAGCTTTTAGTTCACAGAAGAATGCATTCTTATGCTTAGTCACCTATACTGCGCAGAAGTACCTCAGCACCTCCCTTTTCCTTAATAACTTATTTAATGTCCTAACTAGAGGCAATGTGCCTGGATATATGTGTTTTTTTTCTTGTTACTGTCCCCTGTGGCTATGTTTTTAATTCAGTGCACTCTCTCCTTCCCCTGTATGTGTTTGTCAGCATGCACACAGCTTATGCTGGTGTATGTGCATGGTGCACATGGATACATTACGTTAGCTCCCTTGTGCGATTGGTAAGATGCGCTATCTCTCCCAGGAGAGGACGTCAGGATGTGTGCTCCTAATCCCTACATAGGTTTGATGCAATGAATGTTTGCATGTCTGCACTATGCATGTTACAGGGCCAGAGTTAGGACACCTATGTTTACCTGTTACTTCTGCGCAGTATAGGTGACTAAGCATAAGAATGCATTCTTCTGTGAACTAAAACCCCGGCTTTTAACTTAGCTGTAGGGATAACAGTTGTGCATGGATGAGTCAATCTGTGAATGCATTTGTTTGAACATTTGCATGCGAGAGTGCGAAGGGTTAATAGATTTTTGACATTGTGGCTATGGTATATGTCAGGTAAGGTTGTGGGTGCAAACTCTGTGGGTCAAGTCAGTTTGTAGACAAAGGAATTCCCATAAAGGACTGCAGTTTGCAATGTAAGGGACAGGTAGAAGTCAATAAAAAAAGGCCCATGCAGATCTCTACTTTTATTTATTTCCTTGTTGACGTAGCAAGGTATTAAAACGAGAAGAGACTTTTAAGTCAAAGAGCATAAAGCGTTTAAGTATCGTAACCGTGAATGTGACCTTTCAAGCAGTTCATGGACATTAGAGTGTGTGAATGATGAAGGAGGTAATATCTGTGGACTACATCTTTGGAATTGTAGAATTCATATATTCTGCAACTGTGAACTAAAGGGGATGGCTAGTATTTCAGACAATATTTAATACTGATCTTTTGTCCTTTCTCTACTCTTGATAAATACAATTTACCTGTACCTGAAAAACGATACTAGAAGTATAATTGGAGTCCCTGAAGTATAACACACCTTCAAACGTCCCTTCAGAAATCTCCAAGAGGTATTGCAGTATCTCTGAGCCACCATTGTCCTCCGGAGCATCTACAAGAGGGACCATAATGTGAAATGTAAAATGTTTGCAATCTTATTTAGTTAATTATTTATTTATTATCACACAGTGTTTACATGCACAAACATACAAAATGTAGACTAGTTTATTAGGGAAAGGTAAAGAAAAACATTTATAGAATGCTGTCAACAGTTTCCACAAATTACGGTGCATTCATTTATCTGCATACAGATTTCCCTTTCCCTGAATCATTGGTTTTCCTAGAGCCAGGGCTCCTCTATTTGAGCCTAAGCAAGACAATGGCTGATGGTTCAGCAAAAGGTTTGGTTGAAATGAGTGGTACTGGCCATTTCAGTCAGTCATCATTTCTATGCTCTCTTAACCTTCACAGATACCTTGTCACTTTTTTTTCATCCTTAGTCTGGCTTATTCTTTCCACAGCACTGCATAATTGCTGGAGACCATAGGCAATGTAATACCCCTCACCTTTTACATTTCCATGGAAGGAATACAGAATCAGCTGATTGACTTTTGTAGTTCTTCCTTTGTTATCAAAGGTTTCTTCTAGCATTCCATCCTAAACCTACATCCTGTTAATTTGTTTCCCCACAAACAATGGTAGAGACATTAAACTATGACTTAGATATGGTAAGGACATTAAACTAAAACTAATGTAAAAATTAGATTGTGAGGGACAGTAGGGGACATGAACTGTTCAATATACTTGTGAGGTGGTGCATAAAAAGTCACCAGTATATAAATGTACAATAATAATAATAATTACTAGACAGAGGCTTGCTAAATAATATATAATAAGTCTGCCTTTAAAAAGAAATAAAAAAATAAAAACCTTTGGCTATGGAATAGGTTTGCATGAGTACTATTCCTTGCAATGCAAACCTTTTTCCTTTATAAAATATTTTCTTTTCACCTCAAGCGGTTTTTGGGCCAGCAATGCTTCCACAGAGCTCTGCATCAGAATCTAGCAAGAAGTGGCTGTGCCAGGCTTATCTATGAGCATGATAAGACCAGTGTCTGTCTGAATAGCAATGAAACTCTATTTCATTCATTTCACTAGAGACATGTTTTGTATTTGAAGACATTTATTAAAATGCCACATCCATCTTTATCTCTCTGAGGATTTTTTTCCTTCTTGAGAACTGGAATGATCAATTACCTTACATTTCCCAAAACTCTGTTAAGCATTTCATGTGTGCTGATGTTTGATGCTACATATATATAGCAATTGTACTCACCCCACTGGGCAGTGAAGCCGTACGCAGCGACGGTGCCCTTAACAATAGGTCGAGATGGAGGACCCGGCCGGTCCGGACTTGTTGTACAGACCAATACTTCACTTGGACTGCTACTTCCTTCACCATTGGAGGCAATAAGCTGTAGCAGAGAATATGGCCAGTTAGAGGCAAAACATAAGTATGTTATTTGTATTGTACTGTACTGTAGTTTTCACTAGCAAGCAAAATCTGATTTCATCAAACAAATGCACAAAAAAACTTACCTCATCAGCCTACAAAATAAAAGCTTAGGGCCCATTCACACTAGAAAATAGAAAAATGGTAGCGTTTTGCACAGCTGATGTTACTGCGATTAGCACAGTAAAATTACTGGAAAAGCACTAGCGCTTCAGCAATTAGTGGGAATCACCCGTTAATCGCCCTAGTGAGAACAGGCCCTGAGAAACTCCTGTGGCTTGGAGCTTCCTGCAGTTATTAGCAAAAAAAGCTCATCCTCACAAAACTGTATAAGCAATGATATTTCTGTAGCACTGTGCCCTTTGTCTAGATTTTGCAAGTATAAACATTAAATACTAAAGTAATGAAAAAAAAAAGTTAAATGGAGAAGGTAGGCTCTGGATCCCATAGAGGCTTCCCGGTCTTCTCTCCATGTCCTCGTTTTACCAATGTCCCCCTGTTGAATTTCCACACCTTCAAGAATCCTCTGAAAGACTTCGAAAAGGACCGCTTCTAAAGACATGCACATCTCTTCTGCAAATGGCCGGACTCGAGCATGCTCAGTTTCCGGACCCACTCATCCTCGGAACTACTCAGGGACGCAAGTATTTCTGAAGTCTTAACGAGGACTCCCGAAGGTGTATTTGACCAGTTGGTTGAGTGACTTTAAAGGGGGGACAGCAGTGGACTAAAGGAACAGAGAGAGGACAGGGAAGGTTCTATGAGATCAAGAGGCTTCCCTCTATATAGGCGAATATTTTGTTTATCATCCCTTTAAACGAGACACCAGTGGGCACAGGTTCTTCTTCAGTAGGCTCTACAAACTGGTAATAAAGTTTAAAAGGTATAAAATATATTATTTATAGCACAGATATAACACAGAACTGCCCCATATGCTGGCCCACAGTAGTAGTTCTATAAAATTATTTACCCTAAATTTGTATTGAGTGCTTCTTTGGAGATTATTCACAGTACATGTTAATTCTTCTCCAGTGTATGCAGGTTGAAATACACTGACCTAAAAGTGGAACAAAAAGAGTCAAAACGAGGCATGACAAGCAACAAAATGCATAGTTAAAATTGAAACGTGAAAATGTGATGTAATGGATATGGAAATGGAGAAGTTAGTTCAAATAAAACATTTAGAATATGCCCATATGCCTCTTCCTGTTTGAAAAAGAATGAATCCTGTAATGCGAATGATGACCATATCCATGTAATAAATGATGATGAAAAATACCAATTCCAAGTTTTCAAGCTCCGATACACATCATCTGAAAGGTCAATATAAGTTATACATTTGTCCCAGAGTAAAGGTACTGTAAATTACTTTTTTCCATGTAGTTGTCATTTACAGTAGGTATATCAATTCAACAGCTCTGAATAGCAAGCTTTAGACAAGTTTATTTCCTTATGGAAAATTCTCAACATTTCCATTATGTTCAAAAGCACTCCCTGATGGCAGTGGCTCAGTCCACCATGGTGCAAGTAGGCCGGACAGCCAGCATCATTGTTCCAGGGAGTGCTTTTGAAAAGAGTGAAGGAAACTTTGAGAACTGTTCTGCGGTGCTGTACAATATAGCAGGTCAGCTAATGCATTGTACATATAGGTGGAAAATATGTACTCTCTTTAGGTATCACTATTACAGTAGCGTTCCTACAATAGGGCGCAGGGGGGCGTGGCGCACCGGGTGACAGCCAGCCAGGGGGGTGTCGCCACGACCCCCCATGCAGCCGCAGCAGAGGAAGAGCAGCGCTGGAAGGAGGTGTGACAGGGATAGCGGCGGGGAGGGGGGAAAGATCCCTCCCCTCCCTCACCTGGGTCCCCTCCTTCCGCCTCTCTTCCCCTTCAAATGACAGCGGAGGCAGCGGGCAACTTAGAGTAAGGGCGGGCGGGCAGAGACGACTACTCACTTTACGTCTGGCTGCGTTCCAGCAGCTGGAACGCTGGGTCACCGTCACATGCCTCTTCTCCGCCTCCAATGCTGTGACACGCATTGGAGGCGGAGAAGAGGCACGTGACGGCGACGGAGCGCTCCAGCTGCTGGGACGCAGCCAGACGTAAAGTGGGTAGTCGTCTCTGCCCGCCCGCCCTTATTACTCTAAGTTGCCCGCTGCCTCCGCTGTCATTTGGAGGGGAAGAGAGGCGGAAGGAGGGGACCCAGGTGAGGGAGGGGGGGGATCTTTCCCCCCTCCCCGCCGCTATCCCTGTCACCCCTCCTTCCAGCGCTGCTCTTCCCCTGCTGGAGCAGCTATACTGGGGGCAACTAAACTAGCTATACTGGGGGCAACTAAAGTAGCTATACTGGGGGCATCTATACTAACTATACTGGGGGCAACTAAACTAGCTATTCTGGGTGCATCTATACTGGGGGCAACTATACTGGGGGCATCTATACTGGGGGCAACTATACTAGCTATACTGGGGGCAACTAAACTAGCTATACTGGGGGCATCTATACTAGCTATACTGGGGGCAGCTATACTGGGGGCATCTATACTAGCTATACTGGGGGCAACTATACTGGGGGCATCTATACTAGCTATACTGGGGGCAATTAAACTAGCTATACTGGGGGCAGCTATACTAGCTATACTGGGGCAACTATACCAGCTATACTGGGGGCAACTATACTAGCTATACTGGGGGCAACTATACTAGCTATAATGGGGGCAACTATACTAGCTATACTGGGGGCATCTATACTAGCTATACTGGGGACAACTATACTGGGGGCAACTATACTAGCTATACTGGGGCAACTATACTGGGGACAACTAAACTAGCTATACTGGGGGCAACTAAACTAGCTATACTGGGGGCAACTAAACTATCTATACTGGGGCAGCTCTGGGGGCAACTATACTATCTATACTGGGGGCAACTATACTATCTATACTGGGGGCAACTATACTAGCTATACTGGGGGCAACTATACTAGCTTCACTGGGGCAGCTATACTGGGGGCAACTGTACTAGCTATACTGGGGGCAACTATACTAGCTAATACTTTAAATTACAGTTAGCTCCGCCCTCATGTGGTCATGGCCACGCCCAATTTTTGCCTGTTGTGGCCACGCCCATTTTTTAGGGGGGGGGGTGACTTTTAATACCCAGCACCGGGTGCCAAATGCTCTAGGTACGCCACTGCACTATTAAATATTGTTACAGCATGCATAGTTCTCTCAAAGAACACTACATTAATTTTTATTTGATCATTGCTTTTAAAATGGGTGTGTTCATTTTTTCATTCCTAGGGTCACGAGCATATAGGCAAGGTTTTCATAAACAAATAAAGAATGAAGAGTAAACAGCACAATAATAAAAAAAAAAAAAAAAAAAACTACGTACAGTATCCTCCAGAATCTCCAACGTATATAAAAACACCTCTTCTGGAAAACATCCCTCTGGCCTCATCCATTCCAGCGTTATCCACGTAATTCCAGCTCTAAGGAGCTTAGGTGCTGATGGCGTCTGGGGGATGTTACCTAATGTGTTGCATACAACCTCCTGGCTGTATTCGCTATGAATAGACAAGAGACATCTGAATGAGCTGGTTGTTTACTATAGTAAGTAGAGTTCCATACTGAGTAAACAATTTATCTAATTATATTGGCTTCCCTAGATCTACGAGTTGGACATGTTAACCCTACATTTGATGAAAATACAGTAGCCTCTCTCAGAGAAGCCACAGAGATAGGTGCTCACATTTTCCTGGAGAGCAAGTCAATGTTTACCCAAAGACAAGGAAAAATAAACTCCTACCAACTGAATAATTTGGTTCTTCTGCATTTATATCTCAAACAACTGTTTTGCATAAAAAGTAATGATTTTGAGATGTATGTTGGCATATTTCCCCAAAGTGCTTCAATTCTTAAAACCAACATAACAGCATTATCAGCACAAGCCAGCATATGACAGCTCTCGTCATCCATACTCAGCATCTCCTAGCAACACTGTTCCTGAATGATAGTTTAAGCTGCTTCATAAATAACATCCATAGAGACCATAGTCTTGGGCCTGACTGCCTGGTTGTAAGTAGACATTGGCACCAACAGTTCATAAAATACATGGTATGGCATACATAAGCCCCCAGTCATTATGAGGTTGCTTGCTGTGATAGATAAACAATGATTCACATAATGACATACAAATACCTTTTGTTTAAAGACCCTAGCTCATAAGTAATGAACTTTTTCTCCTAAAAGATAATGTTATGGACAAGGCATAAACAGATCACCTAGAAGAGAACTAAGGAGAAAAAGTTAATTGCATATGGGCCCCAGTGTTTTAAAAATATACAAACAAACAAAAAGGAACTAGCGTCTAAAGATCCAGTGCTGCAATTTACAGTGCGGACTCCTACTAAAAACACTGATATCAAATCCTATCTTAAGCCTCCTACACACACCTGACGTAAGTCGGCTGAGGCAGCCAATAATGACTATCATCAAATGTTCAAAGCGCACTGGTAAATGAAAAAAAATAATAAATAATATACAAGGTATAAGCAGGGGTGCACTCTCAACTGAGTTTAGCAATTACTCTATGCAAATATGTATGTATTGTCCAGCGCACATCCTCTAAATACATAGTGGGACCAGGACCTGAGGCACCGGGGTATCCTGGAAGTGTGTGCTTTCTGACCAGTCTGACAGTGGTCACACTGAATTTGGTGAGTGCGTTTTCTTTCGGGTGCTATTTGGTGGTGGAGCACTAGAGGAGTGCAGCATCAGCGACAGTGTGAACCGAGACTCTTATTGTGCAATAATGGACTGGATATGTATTTAGCCAATAACGACTGCCTCAGCCAATAACCAGGTGTGTGTACTGCAACTTGTGTTCCCTGACCCCCACCCGCGAAGAGCTGCCATCCCTCCATTCAAGTGTGTACGCATCTTGAACAGTATTTTATCTGATTAGCCAGTTAATTTAGAGCTCCTGTGGATGGCACGGACAGTCTAAATCACACATGCAAAGTGTTGGCTGCATTCCACGACTCACTACCGCTCTTCCTTCTTCCAACTTGAAATAGGAAGTGCTGTAATGAGTCGTGGAATGTGTGAAGGGAATGGAACACAGAGGATCCCGCTGACTTATGGGTAAATTCACCCGTGGTCACAGCTGATTAATCAGCTTTTCATTAACATTTATATTCCGAGTAGTTACGGACTCATAGCTACTCAGAAGAGCATCACTGTGACAAAGCTGTATACAGTGTATACAGCAAAGCACTGTGAAAGAAGTCAGTATTCTATAAATACTAAATAATAATCTGGCATAGCTCAGTACTTCAACTACCGCTTTCACCTGGGCAATGCCCATTTCTCAAAAGTTATTGCTATTATTTTTTAGTACTGTGCAGGCGCAAAAGCAGTGATAAAGATAATGGAATGGCCGGAGTGGACGGCGAGGGAGCCCAGGCACCTCAAGGAGCTGGAGAAAGCCCCAGGTAAGTACAAATAAATCTATACATTGAAGATCTCAGGTGAACTTTAAGAAGGATGAAACTCAAAATGTAATTTTTGCTATCAGCGTGACTTTTCTGCATTGTTAGCACAGTTCAGTGCACTTCCAACCCATTCTGCTAAATCTTGACAGATAGGGCAATCATATTAATTAGCAGCTAAGTGCACTGAAAAGTCTGAGTAGTAAAGGGAACTGCGCACACATTTGTAAAAACTTCTTAAAGGAACTTCCTCCTAAGGGTGGGTTGTTAATTGTGTGGGCTTTTGGGGGTACAGTAGGCATTTACTTAACTACAGGGTGCTGCTCAGTAACCCCCCCCCCCCCCCCCCCCCTAGTCTATATAGAGGTCTCCATTTTCTATCTCCAAGTGTCACAGAATCAAAGGTTCCTGCAGTTTTGTCCCTTTCATCTGCAATGCATGCTGGGGACACCTGATGCATGCCGGGAGGTGTAGTCATTGATGTGATTCCATCTCCTGGCCAGGACATGCAACCACATGCCCGGCATGCGCTGCAGTGGCCAGGGACATAGGAAGGCACCATGGGAATTTCAAACTGCGGCACAGGGACACAGAATAAGACTTCCATATGGACAAGGGGGCCACAGACCATTCCCCCATAAATAAACGCACACTGCCCCACCAAGGCCCACACAAATAAAACATTTTCTACACTTAGGCGCACCCAGGTGCTTAGTATACTTTACGCCTTCCAGTAACTTGGAAACCATTTATATATTATTTTACTTTTAGTTTTATGATGCGTTTAATGCTTCAGACCATATATAAAAATTAAGTTTCATCCCACAAATCATCACTATTCTATCACTGTTCTATGTAAAGTAAAATATGTAGAACTTGTAGTACAGCACTTTAAAAGGCCAATTCAGACAGTAATCTGAAGGAAAATGTAAAAATAGTACTCCAAAAAGAAATGGCTAGTTAACAAAGATACTACAAGGGGTAATAATGGGATGCAAAGTGCAGTAACCTGAAGCAAGTAATTCAACTTCAGTTTGCAAATACAATAGACAAACTCCTTCCAGAGGCTGGTCGATACCATTAGCTTTACTTTATTTAAAACAAATACACAATTTAAAATGACAGAACTCACCTTTTCCCAATATCGTTGCGTGCTGCCACTCTAAACGTGTATCCCACTGCTGGACACAGTTTTGTGAGCTTACAGTGCCTTTGGATCCCTGTGTAACATTCTCTAAACACACTGTTCCTTTTTCCCTAGGAAGAAAAAAGTATACAAAATCAATACTTTCCACAAGCATATTGGGATGATATATGAAACAATGGACTTTTATTCACTTTAAGAACTTCATAGATTGATTTAACCTCCTCAGCGGTATGGACGAATATATCCGTCCATCACCGCCGGAGGTCGCCGCTCAGGCCCTGCTGGGCCGATTTTTACAAAATAAAAAGCAGCACACGCAGCTGGCACTTTGCCAACCGTGTGTGCTGCCTGATCGCCGCCGCTCTGCGGCGATCCGCCGCGAGCAGCGGCGAAAGAGGGTCCCCCCAGCCGCCCGAGCCCTGTGCAGCCGGAACAAAAGTTCCGGCCAGCGCTAAGGGCTAGATCGGAGGCGGCTGACATCAGGACGTCGGCTGACGTCACTTCGCTCGTCGCTATGGCGACGATGTAAGCAAAACAAGGAAGGCCGCTCATTGCGGCCTTCCTTGTTTATTCTGGGCGCCGGAGGCGATCGGAAGAACGCCTCCGGAGCGCCCTCTAGTGGGCTTTCATGCAGCCAACTTTCAGTTGGCTGCATGAAACAGTTTTTTTTTTATTAAAAAAAACCCCTCCTGCAGCCTCCCTGGCGATCTTAATAGAACGCCAGGGAGGTTAAAGAGGAACGAAAAGGGAAAAAAAAATCAATACATTGCAAAGTAAGAAGTTAAAAAAAAAAATAGAAGAGAGATCAATAAATTATTGATATTCACCATGTAATTCATTCACGTTGTTCGATCCACAAGGAGCCTGCACATTATCATCTTTACTACTGGCAGACGAGAAAAAAAAACTAAACAGCACCAACTGCCATTATTTATAACCACACCCACTACCTAGACTAAAAGTTTTTTTTTATACATATACATGTGCATGGAGGGAGATACTGGTTGCTTGACAGTTGGAAACATCTGTTCATTACAACAATGCAACAAGTGTAATATGTTGGCGCTTTATAAATACAATAAATAAATAAATAAGGTTCACAGACAGAAAACTGTGGGAGGGGTTTCACATTGTGGGAGGGGCTTCACCTCAATATCAGCCACAAAGACACCCCCCCCTCCCCCCATTATCTATTTCTCATAGGAAAGTGGTATCCGCTACTGAGTGATTGGGATGAAGTTCAATCCTGGGTTACAGTTCCTCTTTAACCACTTAAAGGAGTACTATCGATTGAAACGACTTTTTTTTTTAATACTCTATATTAGTGTACACATTACCACTAGTGCTAGGGGCACTTTATTTATTCACCCAGGTCTCTCTCTCACTATCCCTGCTTAAAAATTCATTTCTCACACAGCTCATAGTAGTTTGGGTCACCCTGAGCTGCTTGGTTACTCTGTCACACAGCTCACAAATATATTTCACTGTGTCACTCACAGCATGCAGGAGACATGAGGAGAAATAGGCTGATCTGAGGTGGTAACAGGTAACTAAATGAGCTGGAATATTGCTGGAATATAACAAGCTATAAAACACTAGTCTGTGTTTACACTCAGACTGGCTGCCTGCTTGAGGCATTCACTCCAGGCTGCATCCACTTTACAAGCTGCTGAGAGGGGCAGACCACTGTCTACAATTAGCATTATTAGTATCTTTATCAGTAAAGAGAAGCAAAGATAATAAACACACATTGCTAGAATCTTTAACCCCTTACCACCATATCAACAAGATTCTTTCAGCAAGGTGATAATTAAACTATAAACTGAGGAGTTGATAGCATCTCCCCTGTGCAGAGATATGGTCTAGCCCTCTGGGAGCTCAGTATTAGATACATTTTGTATCCAACACTGATGCCAAAACTGACGGAGGATTTTACAGCTGAGAGGAACAGCTGTGTGAGGAATCACATTGCTCCTAGTACTTGCCCTAATGTGTGCTACAACATACAGCATTTAAAAATAAATGCATACATCGATAGTATTCCTTTAAGCCAATCTGGACGGATGAATTTGTCCAAAAATCGCCACTCAAAGGCAATCTGGACGCATTGCTGCCCTTGTGCACACATATCTGCATACAGGTGGCTCCTTGCTGCAGAGGAACCAGTGTTCCCCGAAGGCAAACTATTCCCTGCAAATGAATCAAATGGCTCCAATCAGGGGGTATTTGATTCATGAACCATGAAATGTGAAACAAAAGATCTCTCACTCCCTGGTATCTTCCAGGAGAGTGCTTAGTGCCACCTAGTGGCCAAAAAGTAAAATTAAAGTACAAATGGAAAATAAAAAACACAATTCACATTAAATAAAAACTGATTTACTCCCCATCCTGCCCATTAACTAAAAACATAAAAACACATGTTTAAAAAAAATTACAGTTTAAAAAAAATACATAAATAGTTACTTTAGGGACTAAACATTTTAAATATGTATGTTGTGAAGGTATATTACTATACACCTTATTACCTTGAGCCCATATGGGCTTGTAATTAGTGATGGACGCAAATCTGAAAAAATGCACCTTTATTTCTAAATAAAATAATTGCATTGTACTAGGGAAATATTTTAAATGTTGCAATAACCGGGACAAATGGGCAAATAAAATGTGTGGATTTTATCCACAATAGAACATTTTATTTTAAAACTATACAGGCTGAAAACTGAGAAATAATGATTTTTTTCAAATTATTCCTGTTAAAATGCATTTACAATAAAATAATTCTTATCAAAATGTACCACCCAAATAAAGCCTAATTGGTGGCAAAAAAAACCAAGGTATAGATCATTTACGTGTGATGAGTAGTGAAAGTTATTGACGGATGAATGGAAGGAGCGCTGACAGGGGAAAATTGCCTTCGTCCTGAAGGTGAAAACACCTGAGGGCTGAAGTGGTTAAGTACTAACTGATAATATATGTCATGTTAACTTTTTTTAAATGCTTTAACATATCAATGTTATTAGTTA
This sequence comes from Hyperolius riggenbachi, assembly GCF_040937935.1. Classification (NCBI taxonomy): domain Eukaryota; kingdom Metazoa; phylum Chordata; class Amphibia; order Anura; family Hyperoliidae; genus Hyperolius; species Hyperolius riggenbachi. Next base: position 177,537,112 of record NC_090649.1, on the reverse strand, counting down.
CAGACATTTATTTTTAACTAAAGTTTCCTTTTTTTCAGATTTCTGATTAATGCCCTATTACTTAAATTGTAAAAGTTTAAAATGCATGTAAAATGCACTACAAATTACTTTTTTCCTATGTCGCAGTCACTTACAATAGGTAGTAAAATCTAACGGATCTGTCAGGTTTTTAACTAGTCTAGCTCTTCATTAGGGGATCTTAGTTATTTCTTTATTAAGAAAAGCACTTTCTTTGTTGCACAGTGCAGCTGACAAAAACAATTAGGGAGGCTGGTATGATAGCATAGTTTTGTATTTTTTTTCCCAGGTAGTGCTTTTGCAAAGAATAAAGGCAATACTGAGAATCTCCCATGAGGAAATGTGCTACCCATTTGTACTGTGTGAGAAATGAACATTTCATATGCATGTATTTTAAAATTTTTGAATCTTTCTGCGATAGTGGTCTTTTAACTGATAACTCCAGGCACTACAGGATAAGGTACATATCTGGCTGGGAGCTTCACAAAAACAGAATGGTTGGAAAACAGGATCTGGTTGAGAGAAATTGCTAACATGATTGACAAAGCCATGGGCAGTGTGCAAGCTAATTAAAGGATCATTTAAATTCAGATAATGACATGCGGGCCCTACATTTCTGAAACTGGAGAGCAATGGAGCAAAACCACTAGCTTTAGACAATGGAAAACCGGCATTTATAAATGAATTGCAATAACGGACATAAGTTGATGGTGCATTCATCGAATGTTTAATGGAGTTTTCCTCAAAGTGGGATGAAACTCAATATTAACTGAAAAAATAAATGATATCATCCAATAAGGAATTATTTATTTAACTTACTTATCCTGTTGTGCTTAGCATTCACTATCAGATTTAAGAGAAATAGGACATGAAAAAAGAAAAGAATATCTCTGTTGGCTTCCATTCTTACTGTTTCTTTGTGATGCCAAAAGTGACATCACTTCTGCCCTTTTTTTTTTATTTAACCCAGCTCAGTATTAATGTACTGTTTATTTTACAGATTACTGTCCCTCCCACAGCAAACATCACCTAGGCTTACATCACTGTGTAAACTTTTCATACAAAAATATAATAGAAGGCATTTTAATAATTCAGGTTGAACTGAGCATATGATGTCTCCCGCGATGCATCACTGCTGAATATTCAAATCCTCCTGTTGTCCCTGTAAGCTAACCACACCTCCAGAACCACTGGAATGCACTGATGTGTCAGCTTCATCTTCTGGTCATAGCGTCCTTATCCTATTGTTTACTCCAGTTTTGATATTTCATGTATGCCAATGTAACATTACTAAAACCACAAAACACTATAAAGTATAATAATTATGCAGTGTCGGAACATTTTTATTTAAGGCGGCAAACTCTGTTCTGTCATTTTTTGACAAGGAATTATTGTATATCAATTTACATAGCCTTGTGGCCCACCGCAAAGAAGTTGAAAAAGTCAAAGGAAAATGACTTGTGCATCTGTGACAGACATGCACTCCCTAAGTGGAGAGCCAGTGAAATCCTTGGCGAACCAATATTTCCTGAGTGAAAATGGGGTCTGTCATGCACAAAGAAGAAAACAGAAAGAGCTGTCTTATTGATTGCTCTCCTCTGACCCAGCTTTACGCTCATGCTTGCTTTAATTCACAGGTTGGCCGTGCAGTCTCTGTGTTTACATCCTGTTTCACTCTAATGAGCTAAGCAGATGAGAAGCTTAGAGACCATTTCTTGATATTTTCTGTCTCAGCAAAGCGGGCCAGTAAAAAAGGGCGCATATGGCTAATGGACAAAAAGGGAGCAGCCATAGACTGCATTGCAAAATATATGCTATTGGGCGCCCGACAGGAAAAAAGGGCGCCTGAGAAATAGCGGTTGCAGGGATCGTGTTAACAAACGTTTTCGTTTACAGTATAAGGTTTATTACAAATACCGTTTACAAGTTCGTTTTAACTTTGTGGTTTAATTCTTTTTTTGTTTTTAAATTTCGCTTATAGGAGCTTTTACTTATTTTTCCATTTTTTAGTTTCGCTTTCAGGCCTGTAACAAGTAAATTTTCGTTTACATTTAAAATTCGTTTTCATACATATAATGTTTAAATATCGTTTTCAACCTTGTTCTATTGGAAATACGTTGCTGTTGGTATTAACTTTGTTTTTTTACACTTATAATGCGTTGATTATAGTTTTCTAATATATCGTTTTTAATATCACCGTTATTTTAAGATTTTTAATGCGTACGTGATTACGTGATTGTAAGGCTATCTATTCTATTCTTATATATATATATATATATATATATATATATATATATATATATATATATATATATATATATATATTTCTATTTATAATATTATTAATGTGTACGTGATTTTAAGGCATGACCAGGGGGATGGTTAGGCCCGGTTCACACTTGCGGTTTTGCAAAAACCGCACCGGATGTCCGGACCGCACCGGAGCCGGATCGGACCTGAACCGTACGGTTCCTGTCCGGATCCGGTCCGGTTGCATACGGTTTCCGTGCGGTATGAACACGGTTGCGGTCCGGATCCGGATTCTTAAAGAGATAACAACCTGTATAAAAACAAAAAAAAATGTTGGGGTCTGGGAGGTCAGCAGAAGGGGGACCTGTGGAATCAGGCCCTCCGCTGTTTAGCACTCACCTCCACCTCCAACATGCTGCCAACATCTCCAGCTCGTGCTGCTCCACTCCAAAATGGTTGCCCATGTGTCCCCGATACAATATCGCCGCAACAATCCTCATAGGAAGTGGGGTAGAACATCCGGATTTTTTGCCAGTGTGTTGTGCGCTCTCCGGTTCTCATTGGTTTCCATTGGCCGGATGGTGCAGTCCGGCTCCGCCCCGGATACGGCTGCCGGAGGAGCCGGACCAAAAAATAGCGCATGTTGGAACGGACACCGGAGTCCGGATCCGGTCCGGCTCCGGTCCGGACGAAACGGACACATGTGAACCCTGGCATAGACTTACATTGCTATGCCGTGCGTCCGTTTCGTCCGGCCAGCATGCGGTGCGGCTCCGGCACGGCTATTCCGGATAGCCACCGCTAATGTGAACCGGGCCTTAGGGTTAGGCACGACTAGGGGGATTGTTAGGGTTAGGCACCACCAGGGGAGATTTAGGGTTAGGCACCACCAGGAAGGTCTTAGGATTAGGCACCACCAGGGAAGTCTTAGGGTTAGGCACCACCAGGGGGGTCTTAGGGTCAGGCACCACCAGGGGGGGTCTTAGGGTCAGGCACCACCAGGGAGGGTCTTAGGGTCAGGCACCACCAGGGGGGTCTTAGGGTCAGGCACCACCAAGGGGGGTCTTAGGGTCAGGCACCACCAAGGGGGTCTTAGGGTCAGGCACCAACCAGGGGGGTGGTTAGGGATAGGCACCACCAGTGGAGTCTAGGGGTTAGGGATAGGTACAGGGAGGGTTCTGTGTTAGAGTAGGGATAGGTATGGTTACAGTACAATATTTGTAATATACACAATGTATTAAATTATGTATATTTAAACAAAGTGGGGGGGCTAGGGGTTAGGGATAGGGAGAGCCTACAGTTAGGTATAATTGCAGTAAAATACCTGTAAAATCTACCATTGTATTACTATGCTTATTACAAGTGTAAATATTGTTTTTTTGTTATAGACTCTATTTGACGTTTCATTTCCAAATTTGTTTGTTGTTATAGACGGTATTTTGCTGTGTCAATTCCGTTTATTGAACCGATTTAGCACTATATTTTCGTTTATAAGCTATAAACAAAAAATATTGCTTTACATTACAACTTATAATTTCGGGCTATATACCGTGCCCATTTTTCCAGGCGCCCTTTTTTGATACACACTTCTCTGTGTTTACATCCTGTTTCCCTCTAATGAGCTAAGCAGATGAGAAGCTTAAAGACAATTTCTTGATCTTTTCTGTCTCATCAAAGAATAAAAAAAAAAAATCTACAGGTGAAACTCGAAAAATTAGACTATTGTGCAAAAGTTCATTTATGTCAGTAATTCAACTTAAAGGTGAAACGAATATATGAAGTAGACTCAATACATCCAAAACGAGATATTTCAAGCCTTTATTTGTTATAATTTTGATGATTATGGCTAACAGCCTATGAAACCCCAAAATCGAAATCTCAGAAATTAGAATATTGTGATAAGGTTCAATGTTCTAGGCTCAAAGTGTCAGACTCTAATGAGCTAGTTAATCCAAAATACCTGCAAAGGGTTCCTAAGTTCATAATTACTGACACAAATTTACATTTGCAGAATATTGTAATTTTATCGAGTTTCTCCTGTACTAGTATACACTGCCTAATCATTTACGCTGAAGTGGCTGATTTACATCAAGGGGCTTGGTTTGGGCAAAGATGCTTAGTTATGACATAACCAATGTTGGCACCCCTTATCCCTTGATTTGGTGCCTGGGGTAGAGCAAAGGAAAGTTTTAAGGTATACAGGATCTTCTCAAAAAATTAGCATATTGTGATAAAGTTCATTCTTTTCTGTAATGTACTGATAAACATTAGACTTTCATATATTTTAGATTCATTACACACAACTGAAGTAGTTCAAGCCTTTTTATTGTTTTAATATTGATGATTTTGGCATACAGCTCATGAAAACCCAAAATTCCTCTCTCACAAAATTAGCATATTTCATCCGACCAATAAAAGAAAAGTGTTTTTGAAAAAAAAAAAAGTCAACCTTCAAATATTTATGTTCAGTTATGCACTCAATACTTGGTCCGGAATCCTTTTGCAGAAATGAGTGCTTCAATGCGGCGTGGCATGGAGGCAATCAGCCTGTGGCACTGCTCAGGTGTTATGGAGGCCCAGGATGCTTTGATAGCGGCCTTAAGCTCATCCAGAGTGTTGGGTCTTGCGTCTCTCAACTTTCTCTTCACAATATCCCACAGATTCTCTATGGGGTTCAGGTCAGGAGAGTTGGCAGGCCAATTGAGCACAATAATACCATGGTCAGTAAACCATTTACCAGTGGTTTTGCCCATGTGAGCAGGTGTCAGGTCATGCTGAAAAATGAAATCTTCATCTCCATGAAGCTTTTCAGCAGATGGAAGCATGAACCCACTTTTAAACTAGAAACAGCAGCAGAGGCGCCTGGCCTGGGCTACAGAGAAGCAGCACTGGACTGTTGCTCAGTGGTCCAAAGTACTTTTTTCGGATGAAAGCAACTTTTACATGTCATTCGGAAATCAAGGTGCCAGAGTCTGGAGGAAGACTGGGGAGAGGGAAATGCCAAAATACCTGAAGTCCAGTGTCAAGTACCCACAGTCAGTGATGGTCTGGGGTGCCATGTCAGCTGCTGGTGTTGGTCCACTGTGTTTTATCAAGGGCAGAGTCAATGCAGCTAGCTATCAGGAGATTTTGGAGCACTTCATGCTTCCATCTGCTGAAAAGCTTTATGGAGATGAAGATTTCATTTTTCAGCACGACCTGGCACCTGCTCACAGTGCCAAAACCACTGGTAAATGGATTACTGACCATGGTATTACTGTGCTCAATTGGCCTGCCAACTCTCCTGACCTGAATCCCAGTGAGAATCTGTGGGATATTGTGAAGAGAAAGTTGAGAGACGCAAGACCCACACTCTGGGTGAGCTTAAGGCCGCTATCAAAGCATCCTGGGCCTCCATAACACCTGAGCAGTGCCACAGGCTGATTGCCTCCATGCCACGCCGCATTGAAGCACTCATTTCTGCAAAAGGATTCCTGACCAAGTATTGAGTGCATAACTGAACATAATTATTTGAAGGTTGACTTTTTTTATTTCAAAAACAAGATTTTCTTTTATTGGTCGGGTGAAATATGCTAATTTTTTTAGATAGGAATTTTGGGTTTTCATGAGCTGTATGCCAAAATCATCAATATTAAAACAATAAAAAGGCTTGAACTACTTCAGTTGTGTGTAATGAATCTAAAATATATGAAAGTCTAATGTTTATCAGTACATTACAGAAAATAATGAACTTTATCACAATATGCTAATTTTTTAAGAAGATCCTGTAAGTTCAGAAAAGGTTTAAGCGGGAGGCTGACGTTAGATATCAGAATGGGGTTAACATTAGGAAGTAGGTTTACTGGTAAAATTATTGGTTAGGGGTAGGCAAAAACCATCCCCCTGGTGGTGCCTAACCCTAACCATCCCCACTGCACAAACACCCTTACACACATATAAACAATAATATATTTAATCCTTAAAAAACTTCACTATAAGTAACATGAATAGAATAATTTATATATTTGTAATAGAACAAATAGCCTTAAAATCCTGTACACATTAATAATATTATAAATAGAAAAAAGGTATACCGGTATATATATATATTAGAATAAATAGCCTTACAATCACGTACGCGTTAAAAATCTTAAAATAACGGTAATAATAAAAGCGATATTATTAGTAAGTTAAAAAATCTGAAAATTATAAATCGACGCATTATAACTCTAAAAAACAAAGTTAATACCAAAAGCAATGTATTTCTAATAGAATAAGGGTTAAAACTATATTTAAGCATTATACGTATGAAAACGAATTTTAAAATGATAAAATAAGTGTAAACAAAAATTTAATTATTACAGTCCTGAAAGCAAAATTTAAAAACCAAAAAAATATAAGTAAAACCTCCTATAAGCGAAATTTAAAAAAAAAAAAAAACAATAAAATAAGTAAAACACAAAGTCAAAACTAATTTGTAAATTATATTTGTAATAAACCTTATTCTGTAAACAAAATTTTTTTTAACACTATCAATGCAACCGCTATTTTTCTGGCACCCAAATTTCCTGTCGGGCGCCCAATAGATATTTTGCATTGCAGTCCATGGTGGCGCCCTTTTTGTCCATTATCCACATGTGCCCTTTTTTAAGGCTTCCAGGTAAACATCCTTAGAAACATATGCAAGAAAGCACTCCCTTCTAGAACTGATCTTTAAAGGACAGCTTCTAGACATTTTGCAAGTGAAGACCGGATACACATACTAGTAGAATAAAATACTCACCCAATCCACAACAAAAATGTCTCAGGCCAAGACATTTCTAGAACATGGATAGCTTAGCCGTCTATCCAGGTATTAAGAATGTAAAGGGAGCCTGAACAGATTGTAATAGGTATGACTGTAAAATGTATGGCACCATTACTGTCTCTCATCTGGCAGTTGTGCTGATCTCCTGCTTTTTATAACTTTCTAAATCAATGACCTAGAACATGTACGCAGATGAAGAGTTCTGACCCCTCTGGCTACATGCTTGCTTTGAGTGTGTGACTACTGAAATCAAAAGACAGCTGGACAGCCAACAAATTTTATTTAAATAGAAATAAAAATGACAACCCATAATTCTTTCTCACTTTATGTACTTTCAATCAAAAACCTTTCTAACCTGCTGCAAGCAAGGAGAAGAACATGTGTAGGACCCATAGGATATGTATTTTCTCAGGTTGTAAATCACAAATGAAGGACACAGAGGGGAGTTTAATTTACACATTACATCTACTCTCTACATCTACTGCTTCCTGGAATTCTGTAGACTTATGCATCATCCGAGGATTCTATTTATATTCCAGGAACAGACTAAGAACTATTGTCAGATGTGTCAGTATTTTTTTAAGCACTACCTACGTGACTTTCAGCATTGGAAATTTACCCTGCAAAGTCCCAGATTCTTCAAATGTCACCATTCATACCCTTTTCTGCACCTTATATATCATAGTAAATTACTATGATGCATTAAAAATTATCCTTAAATGGTGACATTTCATTATGGGTGTCTACTAGCAGGTGGTTGCACTGAATTTAGACCAGTCTCCACAAAGAAACCATATCTGCCAAAACTCCCACATGCATACATTTTCTATAATATTTCTGCATGAATTAATTAAGAAATCCCATCTGCAAATGATTTACAGGAAAGCAAAGATTTAAAATTTATTCAACAACATTTTTTGCAGTTCCCTGGGCAGATGTCTGTCCGTAAGCAATTATAATCGCAAATTATTGCCCCTTCCTCCCATAGACTGCTAGGGCCGTTTTCACTATATGCAGATTTGAAGAGTTTCCCAGTATGCAAGAGGGGTGGGGAAACATTGCCCATCTCCTTAAAGCAGGGGTCAGGAACCTTTTTGGCTGAAAAAGCCATAAACGCCACATATTTTAAAATGTAATTCCGTGAGAGCCATACCATATGTTTCCACCTGGGACAGTAGGGCTCACACCCCTGTTGCCATGGTACTGTGTATACAGTTGATCCTCCGCACAGCGGAAGTGTCAGACACATCTTCAGCTTCTCTTAGGTTTCAGCAACATCAGCAATTTCCATGAGAGCATGACAGAAGAAATACTGACTAACAACTTATACAATTAGTTTTTGGCAGCGCATATGGTGTGCGACACACAAGAACGGTAGAAGGGCATAGACAGCCCTTCTACCGCTCCCATCATACGCGCTATCGCACTGCTGCATGCACTTTTGGAGATCGCAGGGCAGATCCTATTCAATGTAGTGAATGGTATCTGCAGCGCAGCGAATAGTATCGCAGATGGTGTGCGATCATACGCGTTGCGTTCCGATAGCAAAGCCATCTGCGCTGAATGATCTAAATGAGGCCTAAGAGTTTCACAGGGAGGAGGCCCTGAGTGTTAGTGTGTGTGTGCAGCTTCCAGTATGCAGATGCAGGTTAGTGTAGGGAGGAGGTTATTGAGAGGTTTAGCTGCACCTGATGCCCGCTGCTGGTCCCACAGGGCTTTATTTACGAAGCATTACTGCATTCGGTAATGCTGAAAACAGCTGATTTTACCCATCACCTTCCCACATTCCAATTCACTAAACCTATTACTGCACAGAAAATTAATACTACCGACTAGTGAGGTAAATTACCGACTTGTGCAGTAAATGCCTCAGGAAATGTAGAGAAATGGCAATTCACAAAGATTTCTGCATTTGGTAAACCCGGCAAAAGTGTTCTGTGTTTTTCTCCAGCTCACAGCAGCCGATAACTCACTCTTTACAATCTCTCTCTGTGTGGCAGATTTGACAGACAGCCTTTAGGGAGAGCCAGGAAGCCAATAGGGAGAGCCACACACCCTGCTTCTCACACTGATTTGATGCAAAAGGGTATTGGGTGGGTCACTCTCACAAAGCAGAGGGAGGTGACATTTTTTGAGGCTTTTCTGCATCCCTTTAGATGTGAAAATTTGTATTCTGACATGTAGAAGAGCTTCCCCTGGTGGCTGCAGCACATCTAAAGGGATGTCGGAGATGCACTGGACAGAAAACCCCGACTCATACATGTAGCTCCCTGCCTCAGCGCTGACCTGCTCCACAGCTGGTAAGTGACACTTACTGAGTAGGGCTTAGTGAATTGAGGTGAATTGAGACATTTGTTCAGTAAATTACCAAAATTCTGCCTCATGAAGAATTTGGAAGAAAGTATGACATACCGAAAGCGGTATTTTACTGCCCAAAGCGATTTTACCGAACTGCCCTTAGTGAATAGAGCCCAATGTCAACGATTATGTGCAACCGTGTTTTGTAAAAACAATTATTGCCAGGTCATTAGGATTACTGCTAGGAAACCCAACACTTTGAGAAGGACAGCAGTGGCAACTTTCCTGTTTCCGATTGCAGTAGTTTACGCATGACATGAGAGATATGGAGGCTGTAATATTTATTTCCTTTTAAACAATGCAAATTGCCTGGCTGGGGAAGGGGCCATAGAGTGGATTTCGCCCACTGCAGTACCACGCAGAATAATTTCCCTGCGCAGGTACATCAGATATAGCCTTCTACACATGAGCTTTATTCTGTACAGCATAAAAAGATAGAGAAAATTATAGTTACCTCATCCCACTGTAAAAGATAACTGGTGATTTTTGAACCATTGTCAACTGGTGCCTAATAAAAGAAAGAGAATATATTCAAATAATCTCCATATATCACAGAAGTAAAAAGGAAAGCTGTAAATGACATGAATTATGATAAACTATGCAATAAAAGCTAGATAAATCAATTTGTGTTTCAAATCAGCTCAGTTCAATTTGATATTATTTAAAAAACAACCCCAGCCAGAGCATAATGGGTATTGTTTATGTATATTTCACATGCAGCTGAGCTGACCTCAGATTTATTTGAAAAGTACATTTTCTCTATTCACATACAGCCTGAGTTTTGTGATAGTGTCTAGTGTTTTTTATTATTATTATTTGTTTATTTATGAGACTTACTACTAAAATAGATTTTTTTTTTATTTTAGCAGCAAAAATGGAATGATTATAAATGAAATGTTTCAATTTTTGGAGCTCTATCAGCTGGCTTGCCAGGCAAGTTTTGCATCCAGAAATGTTTCCAGTTTTACCACTGTGTAGTAAAGACAAGTCCGGTGGACTTACTTTCAGTGAGCCTGAAGTGAGGGAGATATGGAGGCTGCCATATTAAATTCCTGTTAAACAATACCAGTTGCCTGGCAGTCCTGCTGGTCTATTTGGCAGCAGTATTGTCTGAACAACACCAGCAACAAGCATGCAGCTAATATTGTCAGATCTGACAATAATGTCAGAAATACCTGATCTGCTGCATGCTTGTTCAGGGTCTATAGCTAAAAGTATTAGGGGTAAGTATTAGGGATAAGCATGATAGCCAGGCAACTGGTATTGATTAAAAGGAAATAAATATGGCAGCCTCCACATTATTCTCACCTCGAGTTCACTTTAACAGTCATCAAGTCAGGAGGAAAAGTCTTCCACAAAGATTGAAAGATGCTTGCAACAGTAGTAAAGCAAGTTTTTACTTTTCCATCGATGATAATTTATGGCTTTAACTACTTCAGCCTTTAGTGTCGTTTCACCCTATGCATCCGAGCAACTTTCACCTCCCATTCATTCGCCAGCAACTTTATCGATACTTATCACAAATAATTGATCTATATCTTGTTTTTTCCGCCACCAATTCGGCTTTCTTTGGGTGGTACATTTTTCTAAGAATTATTTTTTTCTAAATGCATTTCAATGGGAATATTAAGAAAAAAAAAGGAAAAAATGTAAGCCATTATAGCTTTAAAATAATACATGCTACCATAATTAAAACCCATGTATTTTATTTTCTCATTTGTCCCGGTTATTACACCATTTAAATTATGTCCCTATAACAATGTATGGCTGTCAGGAATATACTGGGGTGCTTATGATGTAAGGATAATATTTTCATTTGCCTGTCTGACTGCTATGTACTGTACTTCAGATGCGTATGTATGGGTCATCATCTGGCTTTGGGGGAAGCTGTACTTGTCTGTGTGACAGTGTGGAATACAATTACCCTCAGTTCCTCGGAGAGCAGGGAGCTAATTAGAAGCCCTATTGTCCCATTATACCAATCAGGACATAGTCAGTGAACTTCAAAGACCTACATTTGCATCTAAAGAGGACTTCAGTGAATAATGCTTGGGGTAATAAGACAATGGCAGAAGTGAAGTGTGTTGAAGTCCTTTTGATACCATTTGCTACCTGTGGAAATTGAATTATTGGTGGAGGTGCAACCTCCTTATCTTTGATCAGCTAGGAAGTACTGTCAACAATGGGGTTGTCACCTGTAACGTGGACTAGGGAAATCTTTTCATGTATGTGGGCTATTGTACATTTTTCGCAGGTGGATGTTAGATCTCTGGAGATCCAATTATGACTGAGGATGTAATTAAATCTAGCTTCCCCCCGTCCACACAGGCTTACAGCCTCGAGGCGAATATTTCATATAAAAACCAGGGGACATCTACCTCAAATCAGTTCTCTTCTGACGGTAGCTACGGCTGGTCTCCTGGCCTAAGCTAGTGGACTCCTGGCCTAGCCAGAACTGTGTCCGTCCACACAAAAGTCCACGATTCTTCTATCTGGACCCCTTTATTTTGGTAAGCAAAATCGCTTTGTGTGTTATCTTTGTAACTTTTATCTTGTAACTATTTTTACTTTGTTTTTTGTAATCTTTTTGTATATATTAAGTTCTGCACTGTTCTATGTTTTTCTAGAATATTAAATTATTATTTAATAAGTTTGACTTCTGCCGTACTAAACGATCCCACCACTGCCACCAATTATGTCAGGAACCGGCCCGCGGCACGCCTGCGTATACGGTTCCCGACTGCGGGTTTGACCAGATTAAGCGGGGAACAGCCTTATTTAAGCTACAACCAAGGCTGGAACCCCTCAAACACTTCCCACTGCCACCACTAGCGTTGCTAGACACGTTCACTCAGCTATCAAGTGCTCAATACGCAATCTGCGTTTTCGTATTTGGGTCAGCTTTGCGCTTAGGCCAAATACGGGAACGCCACGCACCCACACACACACAGTTGCAATCTTACACTGTCGTGAAGCAAAGACCCACTAACAGTCGTTCCGAACGATACTGTTAGCCACTCTGCTGTCGCTACTCGCACTGGCGTTGTTCGTATGTTGGGTCAGCTGCGCGCTTAGGCCAACGTATGACAAACGCCCCCACACACAATGCAATTATAATTTCATACGGTAGTGTTGCTCAAGCGTACAATTAGGCATGAACTTATACACGGTTACACTTCAGTCTCTTCTAGGCTATGAGTGTTAGTTTAGTACGGCAGAAGTCAAACTTATTAAATAATAATTTAATATTCTAGAAAAACATAGAACAGTGCAGAACTTAATATATACAAAAAGATTACAAAAAACAAAGTAAAAATAGTTACAAGATACAAGTTACAAAGATAACACACAAAGCGATTTTACTTACCAAAATAAAGGGGTCCAGATAGAAGAATCGTGGACTTTTGTGTGGACGGACACAGTTCTGGCTAGGCCAGGAGTCCACTAGCTTAGGCCAGGAGACCAGCCGTAGCTACCGTCAGAAGAGAACTGATTTGAGGTAGATGTCCCCTGGTTTTTATAATGAAATATTCGCCTCGAGGCTGTAAGCCTGTGTGGACGGGGGGAAGCTAGATTTAATTACATCCTCAGTCATAATTGGATCTCCAGAGATCTAACATCCACCTGCGAAAAATGTACAATAGCCCACATACATGAAAAGATTTCCCTAGTCCACGTTACAGGTGACAACCCCATTGTTGACAGTACTTCCTAGCTGATCAAAGATAAGGAGGTTGCACCTCCACCAATAATTCAATTTCCACAGGTAGCAAATGGTATCAAAAGGACTTCAACACACTTCACTTCTGCCATTGTCTTATTACCCCAAGCATTATTCACTGAAGTCCTCTTTAGATGCAAATGTAGGTCTTTGAAGTTCCCTGACTATGTCCTGATTGGTATAATGGGACAATAGGGCTTCTAATTAGCTCCCTGCTCTCCGAGGAACTGAGGGTAATTGTATTCCACACTGTCACACAGACAAGTACAGCTTCCCCCAAAGCCAGATGATGACCCATACATACGCATCTGAAGTACAGTACATAGCAGTCAGACAGGCAAATGAAAATATTATCCTTACATCATAAGCACCCCAGTATATTCCTGACAATGGCGTCAATATTTTATTGGATAATAAAGGTGCATTTTTCCAATTTGCCTCCATCACTATTTACAAGCTTATAATTTAAAAAATTAAAGTAATGTACTCTCTTGACATGCATATTAAAAAAGTTCAGACCCTTAGGTAACTATGTTTTTTTTTTTTTTTTTTTAATTGTAATTTTTTTTATTAAAATTTTATTAGGGTTTTTTTGGAGTGGGGAGTTAAACAGGTAATTTTAAATGTAATTAATTGTGTATATTTGCCAAAAAAATTGTATGCAGATGTAGTTTTACTATTTGGCCACAAGATGGCCACAGTAATTTTTTTGGTACTGAAGGGATGACGTGACACTTAGAAAAATCGCAGCTTTTCAGAGAAGCCGTCGTTTTTTCATAGGGAGCCATTGATCAATAAATGGGAGCTTTGCTCCCATCTCCGGGGCGGCGGAAGGCGGCGGGAGCGTGCCCGGCTCAGCTGCAGCAGGGTAGGCTATCTGAATGGATATATCCGTCCAGATAGCCGTAAGTGGTTAATAAAAAAAAATGCCTAAAGAGACTCTGAAGCGAGAATAAATCTCGCTTCAGAGCTCATAGTTAGCAGGGGCACGTGTGCCCCTGCTAAACCACCGCAATAGCGCCGCTAAACGGGGGTCCCTTGACCCCCAAACCCCCCACTGCGACACTTGGTCGCAGACTTGGTCACTCCTGGAGGCAGGGCTAACGGCTGCAGCCCTGCCTCCAGTCGCGTCTATCAGCGGCGCATCGCAGCCTCTCCCCCACCCCTCTCAGTGAAGGAAGACTGAGAGGGGCGGGGGAGAGGCGGAGATACGCGCTGACAGACGCACGTGGGACAGGGCTGTGGCGGTTAGCCCTGCCCCAACCAGGAAGCGCTCCCCCGCATTACGGAGGGGATTTAGGGGGACAGGGACCCTCGTTTAGCCGCGGGATAGCGGCGGTTTAGCAGGGGCACACGTGCCCCTGCTATCTATGAGGTCTGAAGCGAGATTTATTCTCGCTTCAGACTCTCTTTAAAGTGTACCAGAGCTGGAAACATTAAAAACATTTATACATACCTAGGGCTTCCTCCAGCCCTATCCGCTCGGATCACTCCCACGCCGCCGTCCTCCGCTGCCAGCAGCTTCAGGAACCGGGTCCCGTCACTTAAGTCAGTCGACTCCAGTCTACGCAGAAGAAGTGCGCCCTCTACGTAGATCTCCAGCGGCTGCAGGTAGGAGGAGGAAGCCCAAGGTACGTATAAACATTTTTAATGTTTTCAGCTCTGAGTCCCTTTAAGTCGTTTTTAATTTTTTTCAATTTCAAACTATAAGGACAATTCACATTACAAACCTGATGCTGGCTGGCTTTTCTACATGTCCTGCTGCAGGCATTTTTTTTAAGCCAAATCGTGCCAATCCTGTAGTGTGATCTATCCTCAGATGAGGTCAATGAAGTTTACACTGTCCTAGCATTTTGCTACAGATGGAAGGGACAGGAGCCACTTGCAGAATGAATCAGCCAGTCATTGGTAGCAATGTTCAGTGCCGTCAGTGTTAATGAGCACTATAGAAGGTGGACTTCTACCAGTTGGACTTCTACCAGTCAGCCACGCTTGTTTTGGGTCTTTTTTATCAAGAAAATAATTTATAATGGGGCACCAATGCATTATGTGAATGTACCAGTAACTCTGCTTGAAAAGATAATTTTAAGTTTTGATGGTTCAATTATCCACGTTGGGGCATTTAGCTATCTGTATGTGCGGTTGGATTTCAGATGAATTGAAGGGACGGTAGCCACATATAATTTTGTTCAACTTCTTCATCAAGCAAATAACCATTCCCATATTTTTCGCTCTCTATAAGACGCAGTTTTTCTCCACCAAAAATGGGAAGTCTCTGCATCTTATGGAGCGAATGCTGCATCTCTGTAGACCCTATGCAGTGTGACTGTACCAGGTGTCTCCAAGCTGGAGCTTACAATAGCAGCAAGTAGTGCAAAGAGGTGAGAACAATGTTCCTGAGAACTGTGGCGTGTGTGTGTGTGTGTGTGTGTGTGTGTGTGTGTGTGTGTGTGTGTGTGTGAGTGTGTGTGTGTGTGTGTGTATAACAGTAAGATAGACTAACAGGTGCTTTGAAGCAGCACTGTAGTATTTTGATTCACTTTAGAAGTTTTTGAGAAAGCAATTATCTGTATAATTAGTCTTGCCAAATTGTATTTAGATTTTATGAGCTTTATTTTTATGTATAACTTGCAACAAACTATTTTATTTACTACACACATGGATAAGGTATTTTCTCCTTCTTGTACAATTACTTAACTAGCTCTAGCTTTTTTTTTCTTTTTTTTTTATTTGGGTGTATGTTTACTTAAAGAGACACTGAAGCGAAAAAAAAAATATTATTTAATGAATTGGTTGTGTAATACTGATATTTACTAGAACATTAGTAGCAAATAAAATATTCTTATATTTTTATTTTCAGTTATAGTGTGTTTTTTTATAACATTGCATCATTCTCTAATATTTGCAGTTTACACACTACTCCGCATTCTAAATGATTTTACAGAGCAGGCCAGTGAAGTTTTGAACTGTGATCTGGAGACAAAAAGAAAATACAGTGACTGACAGTTGAGATAACAAGCTTTAGAAGACAGAGCTCTCTGCGACTTTGGAGCTCAATGGCTCTTTTGCATAGATAATAACTGGAGTTTCTTAATTCTTTCTGTACTGGAAACAATATTAGACTTATGTCTCTGCTCCTAATGTTTTATTTCTTAGCTGCACTACACATACAAATCATTATATCATGTTTTTTTCCGCTTCAGTGTCTCTTTAACCACTTTACCCCCAGCGGTACGAATTTCTCCGCCCCTTTTTTTCCTCCTAAAAAACCAGGGACGGAGAAATCCGTACCTTCCGCGCTACCGCCGCTGTCCGCGCTCCCGCCGCTCGTGCGCGCGCACCCGCCGCTCGTGCACGCCGCCGCCCGCTCGCCCGGAGATCAATGAACGGGAAAATCCATTCCCGTTCGTTGATCTAGCCCCCGCAATGATCTGCTGCTTCTTTCAGAAACAGCGAGATCATTGTGCGTCTCCCAGCCTCCTACTGCTTCCTGTAAGCGTCCTTCCGGACGCTTACAGGTTGCATGTAAACAAACACTCTGTGGCCATCTTGTGGCCAAATAGTAAACTACACCCTAAAAGCATTTTACATATACAAACATTACATTTACACAATAAATTAACTCATTACCTCCCACACTCCCCAATTTTTTTTTTTTTTTTGTAATTAAAAAAAAAAAAAATACAATAAAAAAAAAAACATAAATAGTTACCTTAGGGACTGAACTTCTTAAATATTTATGTCAAGAGGGTATAACACTGTTACTTTATAAACTATGGGCTTGTAATTAGGGATGGACGCAAAACTGAAAAAAATGCACCTTTATTTCCAAATAAAATATTGTCGCCAAATATTGTGATAGGGACATCATTTAAATGGTTTTATAACCGGGACAAATGGGTTAATACATTTCATGGGTTTTAATTACAGTAGCATGCTTTATTTAAAAACTATAATGGCCGAAAACTGAAAAATAATATTTTTTTCCCACATTTTTTCCTATTTCCCCATTAAAACACATTTAGAATAAAATAATTCTTGGCATAATGTCCCACCTAAAGAAAGCCTAATTGGTGGCGAAAAAAACAAGATATAGTTCATTTCATTGGGATAAGTAATAATAAAGTTATAGACGAATGAATGGAAGGAGCGCTGAAAGGTGAAAATTGCTCTGGTGGTCAGGGGGTAAAAGCCCTCAGTGGTGAAGTGGTTAAAGTACACCTGAACTGAGGGATAGAGATGCTCCTCTTTTAAAATGGGCTGAAAGCCAGTAATGCAAGCATACTTTCTTGGGAAGTCATCTAAGACATCTGCTCTCAACTTCCGTATTGCTACTTATGCCTCACTGTAGAACTCTCATTTTTTATAGAAGGACAGCAAGACATCAAGACAGAACTTCACCGCTTCCCGTAAATTTGTACATCTGAGAGCTATGTTTTTATTACAGTTATATGACAGGTCCTCTTTTGTAGTAGTGAGTCATGGCAGAAGGGGCATTTTTAAATGGCCCTTCTGCCTGTACAAAGAGAGATTTAATATTGAGCAGATCAATTTTGCAAGAAAGTGATAATGTATTATTCTCTAAATAATAATGCAATTTGTAAATTATGATTTACATTCAAGTGACTTATTTGAAGATGAGTTTAGAGATGTCCATAATATACTTTTACAGCACTCTGTAGGTATGCAGTACATATTCAACACAGAGGTTATGCAGTTGGTTTCTGCTACAGTCTTTGCACATGGCATGCTGGGAGAAAGATAAACACTGCACTAAGAAGTTTGGTCAACTAGATTCCATAGATGACAGAGAAGCGCAGGTGAATTGAACTTACCTTCCACTGTAGTGTGAGTGAGGTTTTGGTTCTGTGAGACAGCTTAGGTGGGAAAGGACACTCTGGTGCACAGCTGTGAGTGGTAAATGTGACCGGTTCAGAGCACGATCCCTTTACTGATTTATTTGTTGTGTATACCCTAAAAAGATGCACATCGCACTGTTAGACATATTAACTTCCAAAAGTATATTTGCAGATTTAACCTTTTGATTTATATTCATGAGATAACATTTGCAGAACTGTCATCATATACAGTAAAATATCTAGAAAACCGTGGTTTCATATGCACTGTAAGAGACACAAAAAGCATGCCTGGACTGCAGTGAAGGATAGAAAACTAGCTGGGCTTGTAAGTATTGATTTCTCTTTTCTTTTTTGTATGATTTGATCACTTTGGTCGAATATGCCATAGATCTACTGCAGTAAACATACCCGAACAATGAACTTCACTTGCTAAACCGGGCTGTGATTGGATGGACAAATAACATACTAAGAACCGCTTAATTTTTAACGTCCTCTCTAAAGCAGTACTGTAACAACTAGAGCAGTTAGCACAATGCCTCATTCCTCAAACAGTATGCATAGATTGCAAAATCATGTTCGGCAGATACTCTTTTTGCTGGCTACAAACTGCTACACTGTGTGACAGATGTGTGGTAGATCATCTAGATCAGGTGTGTCAAACTGAAAGTGGTCCGAAATTAAACACTGGGAACAAATCACGGGCCAACATCAATGTCTAGTGGCCACGCCCCTTACAAAGTTTGCTTGTGTCCTATGGCCTCCCTTACTCCCTTATACAGTTCCTGTTGTCTAGTGCCCCCCTTCACAGTTCCCTGGTGTCTTGTGCCCTCTCTTCCCCATATGGCTTCCCTGATGATCTAGGGTTCCACCACCAATATAGCTTCCCTGGTGGTCTGGAGTGGGCCAAACCTAATGCAAAGTGGAGAAACCACTTATATTTATTTATTTATTTATTGTATGTATAAAGTGCCAACATATTACGCAGCGCCAAATTTGAGGGCCAAATTTGATGACTCCAAACCAGATTTGGCACATGGGCCAGAGTTTGACGTGTGCGATCTAGATGTATCAACTTTGCAGGTACTTTAGTGAAGAAGCTGTGCTGATTTCAAACATAAAATCAGGTGCTGAGAATTGGTAGTATGTTTTCTGCCCATGACAGCATGTTCTTTCAAATATGACATATCTGTCTAACCAGTATGCAAGTGTGTGGTCAGATGATAGTGAGTGCCAGTAATTTGTATTGATTAAACACTCATAATCCAACAGTGGGAACATACAACTTAATCACCCCGTAAGAGCCCCTTTAGCATTTCTGCTGCAGAGGCTTCTGCCATGGCCTATAATAGTAAAGGTCACATATATTAAGTGTTGTGTAATCTGATGTTTAATCTTCCTACATGCAGAATTTTGAATGCTGTTTCTATAAATTGCTACGGCATGTTCTTTAACTACTCTAAGACCGCTCCACACCAATGGGCGTGGCAGCAGGGGCAGCCCCAGGACCGCCTAACGCCAATTGGCGTCAGGTCCTGGAGCCGGCTACTGAAGGAGATCGCGTGCAAGGTGTGGGCGCATCTCTTCGCCTTCAGTCTCCGAGTGGCTATCGCCGCTCGGGAGACCACCGTCTTCTTACACAGTACAGCGCTGTTATCAGCAGCAGTGCTGTACTGGGGGCAGCCGTGTGACAGCCGGGGACAAGAGAGCGATCGGCTCTCATAGGCAGAAGCCTATGACAGCCGATCGCGTGATTGGCCGGCTGGGGGGAGGGAGAGGATTGCTTAAAAAAAACAAAACACAGAAATAGTAAAAAAAACATAAGAAAAATAGTAACAAGTATTTATTAAAAAAAAAATAAACACAAGGGGGGCGATCAGACCCCACCAACAGAGAGCTCTATTGGTGGGGAGAAAGGGGGGGGGGGGGGGAGAATCACTTGTGTGCTGTGTTGTGCGGCCCTGCAGCCTGGCCTTAAAGCTGCAGTGATCAATTATGAAAATAATAGCCTTGGTCTTTAGGGGGGTTTACCACTGTGGTCCTCAAGTGGTTAAGGACTCCTTGTGATCATCTTGCAAATGTTTTTGAAATGTGTGGGTTGTTTAGCGCAGGGTTCCCCAACCCTGTCCTCAAGGCCTACCAACAGTGCATGCTTTGTAGGAATCCACAGAGGTAGTTTTCAGTTCTGCTGAGACAGTAATTACTTCACCTGTAGAGTTTTCTGGTTTACTGCAAAAGATGTTGGTGGGCCTTGAGGACAGGATTGGAAAACGCTTATAGAGCAGGGTTTGACATTATTAAAACGTACCCTTCTATGAAGGGGGTGTTTGCCAAGTACCCCCAATTTTTAATATCATCACCTCAAGCACCCCTTTACACATGTATTTGTTAAGAGTACACATTATTTGTGTATACATGCTTATTATTTTAATTGGCCAATTTTAAATGGCAATTTAAAATTGGCAAATTGCAAAAAAAAAAACACAAAACACAGCACTTGCAATGTAATTTTCCGGCCATCCTATACTTGGTACAGATGTTCAAGTGCACAAAAATCCAGCTGGACTGACATTTGCAATCAGGAAAAAGAGCATCACAAATGCATTGCACTAAGGAAACTGCAATAGTAGTACAGAGGCGCCAACAGGGTAAAAACAATATTTATTTAAAACGGATAAAATGAAGTAGGTAGCGGTGGACTTACCCCTCCAAAACAGACACAAAAAATTGCTGTTTTAAGCAAAATTCAGTTTATTTACATACTCCGAACAAGGTGCAACGCGTTTCGCGGGTTTATCCCACTTCCTCAAGTGATAAATAAGCATAGCATATCACCAATGCGGTCTGTACGTAGATTGGCGCCAAGCTATGTACCGGACCGCATTGGTGATATGCTCCTATTTATTGCCCGAGGAAGTGGGATCTACCTGCGAAACGCGTTGCACCTTGTTCGGAGTATGCAGTTGTTTCCACCCCTGGTGGAGGGAAATTCTTCCTTTTACCCGATCTACAGAGAGTGACTTCTTAATCCTGAGTGGGGACAGGTCTAATCTCCTCACCTGCCTTCATAGTGGTTACCTGGATGGCAACCCTTGTTTGTGAGTATAACCTACCTATACTTACCTTCCATACCCAATTTACAGTACATACTACACTATACTGGGCTCTCGGCATCTTCCCTTATAATTTGCACTAATGAAACTGTTTCCGCTAGTATTTTTTATTCGTTTTCACACTACCTAGTGTTTTGCTATCCACAAGTGATCGGAAGTTGCAACGAACACGGCCAAAAATCTTGTTCCTTGTTTATTTCGCACAGCTCATAGCTTCTCTAGCTCTTGAGCCAGAAGACCATAACTCACCTGACATGGTAATCTGTTGCCGGCCTGAGGTCTTTCAAATGACATTCTAATTCTTCTCCACTACAAGTACAAATGGCATATCAAGAGTGAGAGATAAAAAGGTTGAAGTTAATACAAGTTGCTGTCTTGCACTGTGGCATCACCATCAATATAATGGACAAAGTAATAGTGTAAAGCACGTCCATCTGCCCAGCCAGGCAGAGAAACATCCCTAATGCACTGTAACAGGTTTATAAGCTAGTAAGCACATGGAGCAAAGCTTGATTGAGATTTAAGGCTAGATATAAAGACCACACAGTCCTTAATGACATTTAAGTACACTTTACAATGTTTGAAATGAAAGATGTGCACAGCACATAAGCGGCACAAGGTCACTTATCAGCTAATAACATACAGGGGAAGTTGAAAGCATAGAAAGATAGCCTTCATCAGATGGACACGGCCTTTTCTCTTTACCACTCACACAGATAAAAGGCAATATTAATATAATGGTACCCTAACATATGCTTTGCAGTGGAGCTTATTACCTGTAAATAATCTTGTATTTTCCATCTCTCCCTTTGTCTGATAAAGCCACCTCATAAGTAGAAGCATGTGAGAGGCCATTACTGCATTTCTCGCCACTGGAATAGGTATTGGCAGGAGACCATGTCACTAAAGCTGTTCTTGACTGAACATTAGAAACCTGAAAAGAGAGACAGAAGAGACAGTGATATCATACAGAGTGAGAGAGGAGCACTCCAGGGCAATATAGGAAATGAAATATATATATATATATATATATATATATATATACTAGCTGATTGCCCGGCGTTGCCCGGGTATGTATTTGGCTGGTGTTGGCTCCGCCTACTTTTTCTAACCCTAACACATAATTACTCACTGACCAAGTTTTGTGAGCTTTGCGGTCTTTGGTATCAATAATCTGCTTTGAAATGAAACAAATCTGATTGGCTGTGTGTGGCTCCACCCCTTTTCTGAATTTGAACCCCAGTCACACAATAACCAACTGTACCAGGTTTGAGGCCTGTGCCATTAACAGTTCAAGAATGGTAGCAATTAAATATTCCCCTTGAAAAGCAACAGATGAAGTTTGATTCACTTTTGTAGGCTCCACCCACTTTTCTGAATATTAATCCCAGTAACCAACTGTGCAAAGTTTAAAAACCCTGGCATTAACAGTGTAAGAATGGCTGCAGTTTACATTTTCCCAGTGAAATGTGTATTTGTCTCCACCCACTGATGATCCGACGTTGCCCGGGAATGTATTTGACTGGTGTTGGCTCCGGCCACTTTCTAACCCTAATGCACAAACACTCAATGACCAAGTTTGTGAGCTTTGGGGTCCTTGTCATCAATAATTTGCATATTCCCATAGAAATGAAACAAATCAGATAGGCTGTTTGTGGCTCCGCCCCTCTCCAGCATTCAAACCCCAGTCACCCAATGACCAACTGTAGCAGGTTTGAGGCATCTGCTATTAACAGTGTAAAAATGGCAGCAATTTAAATATTCCACTTGAAAATCAACAGGTGAATTTTGATTGGCTACTATAGGCTCCACCCACTTCCCTGAATATTAATCTCAGTCACCCAGTGACCATCTGGGCAAAGTTTGAGAACCCTGCCATTAACAGTGTAAGAATGGCTGCAGTTTATATTTTCCCAGTGAAATTTGGTTTTGGTTCCGCCCACTATTTGTAACCTAGACACACAGTCACTCAATGACCAATTTTGTGAGCTTTGGGGTCCTTGGCATCGATAATTTGTACTTTCCCATGAAATGAAACAAATCTGATTCACTGTTTGTGGCTCTGTCCCCTTTTTTGAATTTGAACCTCAGTGACCCAATGACCAACTCTACCAGGTTTGAGGCTTGTGCTATTAACAGTGCAAGAATGGAAGCAATTTTAATATTCTCCTTGAAAAGTGACATGTGATTTTTGATTGGCATTTTTAGGCTCCACCCACTTTTCTGAATATTAATCCCAGTCACCCAGTAACCAGCTATGCTAAGTTTGAGAACCCTGCCATTAACAGTGAAGAAGGGCTGCAGTTTACAATTTCCCAGAAAAATCTGTTTTTAACTCCACCCACTTTTTATAACCTTGACACAGTCACTACTCAATGACCAAGTTTGTGAGCTTTTGGGTTCCTGGCATGAAAATTGTGCTAATGGAAGCAGTTTATCCAGCAAAGAAATCTGTTTCTTTTTGGCTCCGCCCCTTTACTGAATTTGAACCCCAAACACTTAACAACCGACTGTAGCAGGTTTGAGGCCTCTGCTATTAACAGTGTGAGAATGGCTGCAGTTTCAATATTTCCCTTGAAAATCAATAGGTGAATTTTGATTGGCTCTTGTAGGCTCCACCTACTTTTCCGAATATTAATCCAAGTCACACAGTGACCAAGTGTGTGAAGTTTGAGGACCCGGCCATTAACAGTGTAAGAAAAGCTGCAGTTTACATTTTCCCATGTAAAAAGTTAGTTGTTTTTGGCTCCGCCCACTACTTCTAATCTTGACATACAGTCACTTAATGACCAAGTTTATGAGCTTTGGGGTCTTTGGCATCAATAAGTTGCATTTTACCTTTGAAATTAAACAAATCTGATTGGCTGTTTTTGGCCCGCTCCCTTCAGAATTTAAATCCCAGTCTCTCAGTGACTGACTGTAGCAAATGTTAGGCCTCTGCTATTAAGAGTGTATGAATGGCAGCAATGTAAATATTCCCCTTGAAAATCAAAAGGTGAATTTTGATTGGCTGCTGTAGGCTCCACCCACTTTTCTGAACATTAGTCCCAGCCACCCAGTGGCCAACTGTGTCACGTTTGAGAACCCTGCCAATAACAGAATGGCTGAAATCAATCTAACAAATCTGATTGGCTGTTTGTGGCTCCACCCCTTTAGTGCATTTGGACCCCAGTCACCCAATGACTGACTGTATCAGGTTTGAGGCCTCTGCCACTAACAGTGTAAGAATGGTAGCAATGTGAATATTCCCCTTGAAAATCAATAGGTACATTTTGATTGGCTGTTGTAGGCTCCACCCACATTTCTGAATGTTCATCCCAGTCACCCAGTGGCCAATTGTGTAAAGTATGAGAACCCTGCAATGTAAAAAATGAAGTTGTTGGCACCGCCCACTTTTTCTAACCTTGACATACAGTCACTCAATTATCAAGTTTATCAGCTTTGGGTTCCTTGGTATCAATACTTTGTATATTCCCATTGAAAAATAAACAAATCTGGCTGTTTGTGGCTCTGCCCCCTTCCTGAATTTGGGCCCCAGTCACCCAGTGACCAACTGTACCAGGTTTGAGGCATCTGCTTTTACCAGTATAAGAGAATGGTAGCAGATGAAATATTCCCTTTGAAAATCAAATGGGGAATTTTTATTGGCTGTTGTAGGCTCCACCCACCTTCCAAAATCTTAATCTGTCACCCAATGACCAACTGTGCAAAGTTTGAGAACCCTGCCATTAACGGTGTAAGAATGGCTGCAGTTTATATTTTCCCAGTAAAAGTTGTTTTGGCTCCGCCCACTTTTTGTAACCTTGACACACAGTCACTCAATGACCAAGTGTGTGAGCTGTCAGGTTCCTGGCATCAAAAATGTGTGAATGGAAGCAGTTTATCCACCAAGGAAATCTGATTGGCTGTATGTGGCCCCGCCCCTTTAGTGAATTTGGACCCCAGTCACCCAATGACCGGCTGTAGCAAGTTTGAAGCCTCTGCAATTAAAAGTGTAAGAATAGCAGCAGTTTAAATATTCCCCTTGAAAATCAATAGGTGAATTTTGATTGGCTGTTGTAGGCTCCACCCACTTTCTTGAATCGTAATCGCATTCACCCAGTGACCAACTGTGGCAAGTTTGAGAACTCTGTGATTAACCGTCTAAGAATGGCTGCAGTTTACATTTTCCCATTTAAAATGAACGGCTGAAATTTGATTGGCTGTTTTATGATCCACCCACTTTTCCTGGATTTGTAACCTCGGTCACCAAGTGACCAACTGTGCCCTGTGTGGGGACTCTGGCTTGATTACTGTGAGAATGGCAGCCTTTTACATTTTTTCCATTGACTTGAATGGGTGGAATCTGATTTGCTGTTTGTAGCTCCGCCCAGGTGTGCAGGGGGGCCGCGAGACCCCCAGAACATATCATCCCAGGTAGTAAGGGATCTGTGTACCAAGTTTCGTTCAAATCGGTCAAGCCGTTTTCGCGTGATCGCGACACATACACACACACACACACACATACACACACACACACACACACACATACATACATACATACATCCGATTTTATATATATAGATATATATATATATATACAGTACATATCTATATATATATATGTATATATATATATATATATATATATATATAAAAATTTTTTAGGAGGGGCACGGGGGGGGGGGGGGGGGGGGGCATTGGTTCTTTTATCTCAGCACCCGCTGAGGCCCCCCCCCCCCTTTAACCTCTTGCCGACCGCGTCACGCCAGTAGGCGTGGCCGCGGCGGCAGCCCCAGGACCGCCTAACGCCAATTGGCGTAAAGTCCTGGGGCTCTGTTTTGCAGGAGATCGCGCGCAGGCTGCGCGCGCATCTCCTGCTTGAGGGGCGGAGCTCCGCCCCGCCTTCAGTCTCCGAGCGGCTATTGCCGCTCGGGAGACTGTAAGACGGCGTAATCGCCGTCTATTTACTCTGTGCAGCGCTGCGATCAGCAGCAGCGCTGCACTGGGGACAGCCGTGTGACACGGCTGTCCCCCTGGGGGACAAGAGAGCGATCGGCTCTCATAGGGTAAAGCCTATGAGAGCTGATCGCCATGATTGGCTGGCTGGGGGGAGGAAGCGAGGGAGGGAGGGAAGGGGTTTAAAGGAACAGCTGTTTTTTAAAAAAAAACACAAACAAAAATATTTATAAAAAAAAAAACAAACATGGGGGGAGCGATCAGACCCCACCAACAGAGAGCTCTGTTGGTGGGGAGAAAAGGGGGGGGGGAATCACTCGTGTGCTATGTTGTGCGGCCCTGCAGCTTGGCCTTAAAGCTGCAGTGGCCTTTTAAACTAAAAATTGCCTGGTCACTAGGGGGGTTTAGCCCTGCAGTCCTCAAGAGGTTAAGCTCTACAGCTGGTGCCAATGGTTTCCCACTTCCTTTGTAAATAACCCCGCAAAGTCTGGATCCAAGTGGCACACAAATGTATGCTCTAGCTTAACTAAGCGTGGAGTGTGTCTAAATTCCGTAATATTGTAATTAAAAAGTGGCAGCCCAAAAAACTAGAAACGAATGTAAATAATCTAGAGAGTTACAGCCAAAGCCAAACTTAGCTGGAACCCCCAACTGCTCACAATGATGACGTAGGAATGTAAACACTAGGGGCTTGATTCACAAAGCGGTGCTAACCTAGTTAGCACGCCTAAAAGACTTTGACAATAAGATCGCGAGCAAAGTCCCGATGCACGCAGAAAGTCACAGCCGATGCACCTATAAGGTTACGACGTTTTGCGCGCACCACACTATGCGCGCACAAAGTTTTGCGAGCGGGACTTTGCGCGCGAGTTGATTTTATCATGCCTAAACTGAGTTTAGGCGTGAAGGGGGGCATTTCACAAGCGTGCTAACAGGTAGCACTGCTTTGTGAATCAAGCCCTATGCATGTATTGTGAGAAGCTTCCATCAACCGTGCTATGATAAGAACTCATCATATGTGGGGTACCTCAGGAATCATAAACTACATTTCAACCAATGCCTGTGATGATATTTTATCAATTTACACAATTCAGATGCGCTGTATCGCTTTATTGCGAAAAATAATAGACTGAAATTCAGGGCTGTGGAGTCGGAGTCGGAGTAATTTTGGGTACCTGGAGTCGGGAAAAAGTGTACCGACTCCGACTCCTAATGAATTTAAACTGTAATTAAAATAGACAATATGGTAAAATGCTCTATTTCTGAGATAATAGTCATCATAAATCATTTATATATAGTAATAGCTCTGCTTAGTCCACAAAAAATGAAATAAACCAATCAAAAAATAGTTACTTGTGCTGCAGTCCCCGTATTTTTAAAGTCAGATAAAAATATCTGATTGTGACTATATGATGTGTACACAGGAATCTTTTATATATACTAAATAACATCTATGCTGTAAGAATAAAGCCTGGTGTTTAGCCATGCCACTGATAGAGATGGTCAATGAGATGCTAATAATTCTGCATTGATGCTGGTTTATGCAAATTTATGCACTCCCTTTGCTCATGAAATCAAATAATTTGATATGTTAAAATTTGGTTTGGGGACTACGAATTAAAGGGTACCTGAGACGGATGAAAAGAAAAGTTTTCTACATACCTGGGGCTTCTTCCAGCCCCCTTCAGGCTAATCAGTTGCTCACTGTTCTCATCCACCACCCGGATCTTCTGCTAGGAGTCCTGGTAATTCAGCCAGTCAGCGCAGTCCAGCCACGTGCTGCTCCCACAGCCAGGAACATTCTGCACCTGTGCAATAGTGCTGTGCAGGTGTAGTACGCTCCCAGTGTCGGAGTGTGTGCATGCGCACTACACCAGACTGGCTCAAGTACCTGGACCCATAGCAGAAGATCCTGGAGGTGGAGGAGGACAGCGAGGGACTGAGTAGCCTGAGGGATGCTGGAGGAAGCCCCAGGTATGTATAAAACTTTAATTTCATCTGTCTCAGGTTTACTTTGTTACACAGTAGTACTATACTCTACATATGCACTCCCCACAGAGCTGCAGGGAATCCACTGAGAATGTTGTGCACATTGAACACAGAGGTGTTTTCTATCGCCCATAAACCTGGTTCAGATTGTGCATGAAGAATGTGTAATAGAGGAAGAATTGCCTTATTCCCCCCCCTGCAGAGTACCTGCAAATCACTTTTACATGTACCCACCGTTACATTGCCTAGGGCCTGATAGATGTTCTTTGTTCCTGTCTGTACCTTCTACAAGTACTCTTACCAAGGACTAGTTTTAGTCTATGACTAAAAGTATTAGAGGCAGAAGATCAGCCAAATAGCCTGGTAACTGGTATTGTTTAAAGCGGAATATAACCCTGCATTTCAACTTTGCTCTAAAACATTATTTACAGCATATTATATCCAAAAAGCATTTTTTTTTTAGTAGACCAGCATTGGAAGGGTTAAACACAGAGGTTTTAAGTTCCGTGCAGACGTTCAGATAGTTACATTCTATTTAGTTAGATGTATCTATTGACAAACAGTTACACACTCTTTGGCTGTCCTCCAAGCTCCTTCTCAGTGAGAGAGATGAGTCGCAATAAACACTTATTTGTAAACAAAAAGTATCTAACTGAAGTTCGGATGCGTCTGCAAAAATCTCCAGGGACTTTAAAGCCCTGTGTAACCCTTCCAATGCTGGTCTAGTAAAAAAAAAATGCTGGTTGCATATAATATACTGTAAATAATGTTTTAGAGCAAAGTTGAAATGCAGGGTTATATTCCGCTTTAAAAGGAAAAAATATGGCAGCCTCATTATCCCTTTCACTTCAGTGGTCTTTTAAAATTCCTAAGCGTTGGCAGTTAAGAGATGCATTTTATGTTACATACTTTCAATCAACAAGATTGTAATATGCAAATTAGAGGAGTTTGAGTCGAAGGAATCCTAACCTGAGGAGTCGGAGTCGCTGGATTTTTGTACAGACTCCACAGCCCTGCTCAAATTAGTTTCTGCCCTTGCATGTATGATCTTTTTAAAGCATACCAGAAGTCAGAAAACACTAAAACATGTTAAAGATGCACACTGTACTCCGAATCATAAAGCATAGCCAAAAAATGCAACAATTCACCAATAGCTTAAAATACAAACTATATATTGAAACTCAACTGTTGCTGAGGCTGAAGGCCTGGCTTGGCAACCAGACCACTTTCACTGGCAATCATGCTTAATGTTGATTATTTTTACAGTATGTAGTGTTATAGTATTTCAACACACTTGATTAGGCCTAAAATGTAGGACCTCCACTCCACCATGCAACTTTGTTTTGACATTTTTATGAAGCATAAAATTATGTTACCATAATCCCTTATCTATCATCCTAGCAAAAGTATCTGGCTTTTGTCAAAACACTATAGCCAACATACAGTATGACAAACAAAAAAGAACAACTCATAAGCCCAAACAATATACACATTTATTTCACTTTTGAATAGTGCAGAAAGTAGTTAGGAATGTCTACATTTTGATAGTTCTCGGTTATGATTGGACATTACCTGCCCCATTAATATAAACTCTTGTGGCCTCAGGCACAGGAACAGGAAGTGAGGAACAAAAACTGACAGCTTTAACTCCTTGACGCTGTACAAAAATATCCGTGTATTTATTTTATTTTTAAATGTGTTGTGTTCTCTATTGGAGAGATTATCCATTTCTTGTCAAGACAGCAACCAATTAAAATTCTCCTAAAAAATTACTCAGACATTAACCTCCTTATGACCGCCTAATGGCAATGGCAATCGCCGCAAGCAGACTGAAAAAAGGCCATTTCTTGTTGTTGTACAGTGCTTTGATCTAATGCAGTGCTGTAGTGGGGACCGTACTGTCACTTGGCTGTCCCCTGGAGCGGCTCCGAACGCTATTCCCTCTCATAGGCTGATGGCTATAAGAGAGGATCACCCTAATTGGACATCCGTAGCGGATAGAGGAAAAAAAATGTTGATTTTATTTAAAATAAAATAATTAAATTAATTTAAAAAAATAAAGCCAGCAGCAGCGATCTGAGCCCACCAACAGAATGCTCTGTTGGCAGGCTGAAAAGGGGGCATCTATTTGTGTGCTAAGTTGTATGGCTCTGCAGTGAGCCATTAAAGCTGCAGAGCACTGATTGTAAAAAATAGCCTGGTCACCTAGGGGAAGCCTTTGGTCCTTAAGTGGTTAAAAAAAAACCTTCAAACTTCTGTCTACCTTGTCAAAAACTAAAATACAAGTTTTAAAATGGCATTGGGCTTAAAGCTTTAAACTAAATTAAGAATATATGCATCTCCAACAAATTATACTTGATCCTGCATTAAAAATAAATAAACTAATAACCAGGTCATGGTCGTCATCCTCATTCAATAGATGAGCAGCTCATTCTGAGCACATTAATGTGATGATAATAAAATCATGAATTATTTATATATGGCAAACAGACAACACAAATAATAAGACAACTAGTCAACTGAAATGTGCATCTCAATTGGAGAAAGGAAAGGCAGACCTGTTGAAATATTTAATTGGTTTTGACGTATTGTTTACCCTTAGAGAAGCTGTACCTATGATTACTTCCAGGCGCCTCATTTTTTTTTACAGTCCCCCGCATTCCCAAATCTTCTGCAGTATACAGTAACTTAGGGCTCGTTTCCACTGTAGCGGTGCAGAATCGCCTGGATTCCACCGCAGAAGAAATCGCATGCAGGTGCGTTTTTTTACGCGTTATTTTACGCGATTACGCATGCGATTTCACATAGGTTAGGCTATGTGCGTTTTTAACCATGTCACTGCCTGTGTTAATTTACATTGGTTCCTATGCGGAATCGCATGCGGAATCGCGTAAAATAACGCGTAAAAAAAACGCATGCGATTTCCCTATTAAATACATTAGCGGCGATTCGCATGCATTCCACTAGCAGGCGAATTCGTTGGCTCTTTTGTGCGTTTTTTCACCGCTCATAAAAAGGCACCACGCAAACGCTACAGTGGAAACAGGTCCATTCACTTGCATTACATGTGCGAATCTGCATGCGTTGGACGCATGCAGATTCGCGATAGTGGAAACGAGCCCTAAGAGAAATAAATCAGGTTGTTGTAACTCAAGATTTGTACATGTGGGAAAACGTGGATAGGCTTACGTATATGCACATGCAGTAGGAATTGAAAATAATCACCCCCTTTAAAATATTCACATTTTGTTGCTTTACAGCCTAAAATTAAGACCTATACAAAGAAAAATTCCAGCTGTGCAACTTATACCAGCCAGTCTTATCCTTATGAAGGAAAACATAAAACAGTCGTATTGCATCTGGTCATCTTTGCAGATGTAGAAGACAAACTGTTTTAGAGATGGTAACATTTTACCTAGGCTTGGTTTATACTGTAACCAAGTGGTAGTATACCAGATACACACTGTACTGCTCTAGGACTAATGCCATTCTATCCACTGTCCAAATGGCTAGCTGCATCCATGTGTATCAGTTTGGCAGTCCCAGTCAGAGGACTCTGCACACCTCTGCTGGTTTCATTTTATTTGTAGCCTGTTTAGGACCACTGACAATCTTTTGCTGTTCTTTGGAGAAAAAATGTGTGGACCATTTATGGCTAGCAGCCCCAGGTAAGAATTATGTTTTAACGGTTAGGTTAGTTGTTAGGTCTCTTCCGCGAGGACACGTCATCACCATGGAAGAGTCTAATAGGAAACAATCAGTGCACATACTGTTTGTTGAAGCTAATGCCCTCCTTTTCTGCATCTGTTTTAATTGCAAATTGTGTAATCTGCCCATGTTTCGAGCTCTGCACATCTATGCAGCTGGTCAATTCAGGTGCAGCCTATATCTGGAAGCGCTGCCAATATTTCCTGTACAAAAATGCAAGTCTACTTATGGCTAGCTGCATCCATGTGTATCAGTTTGCATTCAAATATTTAGATTAGGGATCAGTGTATAATTTGCATCCGATTTGTATTCAAGGTGTGTATTTAAGCCCCTGGGGGCTCTGCACACCTCTGTTGGTTTCATTTCATTTGCAGCCTGTTTAGGAGCGCTGCCAATCTTTTGCTGTCCAAATAATGTATTCTCGTCAGTCTGGACATGGTGAAAACAGATTGTGTTTTGCATGCTGAGTAGTCCAATGGCAGACCTTTTCCTGGAGTGGACCTAGTGAGAACCATTACTCTGCAGGAAACTTAGAATTTGGCAATGTTTTGTAAACTAAACTATGGTTTATTGCTATGAATGCAAAAAAAGGATATCTGAACTCCCTTTCAGAAAATATATAGTGGTCTACTTTCCAAACATTGAATTGAAAACTGGATTGTGTAGCATTGTTATGTGTTCTGTCCTTTATTTGTGAATGTTAAAGCAAGCTGTGAGGAGAAACATTTTATTAGTTACTCACTAAAGATGTAAAGATGTGAGAAGCCTCTTAACGCTTTAACCTCCTTGCCGGTTTTCCCGACCTGAGCTCGGGGTAGAAAAAACAAGCTATTAGCGGTGATCCCGAGCTCAGGTCGGGGTAGGGAGTGCAGCACTTTACCTGAAGTTGTGGAGTCCCGCACGCGATCTCGCTGTGCAGCGGGACTCCAGCCTCTCTCTCCGGCAGTGTGGGGTCTTTCCCTGGCCGCCGGGATCCCCCATGTCCCCGCTATTCTTCCGGGGACCCGGCAGCCAGTTGGAGCAGCGCAGCCGTGGTGGCAGCAGAGCAGTGGTGGCAGCGTGACGTCATCGGGGGCGGGGCTAATATTGAAAACGAACTTCTCTATATTAGAGAAATATAGAGTTCGTTTATATGTATATTAGCGCCATCTTGTGGGCAAAGAGAAAACTGCAGCACAGGAGCCCAGGAAGGTACATTTTTTTTTATTTTGCTGCAGATCTCCCTGCCAGAATGATTTTTTTCAGGTTTTAGGGTCTGAAAGAGTGAAAAAAAATTGCACCGCTTTTAGACCCTAAAATCTGGAAAGAATCAGACCGCCAAGGAGGTTAAAGGCTTCCATGATCTTCCATGAGCCCACTGGTGCTGGTCAGGACCCTCTGTCCCTCCACTGATGTGCTCCCATCCGTGTATGAGCGTGACTGTAAAAAGGCATACACTAGTACACTCCATGCATACCCAGTAGCACGGAGCTTCTCATGCAAAGGAAAAAAAGCAGTGTACAAGATGCTTCGTGCAATTGGGCACACATGGACTATACTCGTGCATGCACAGTATGTTAGCGCTCATACACAAATGTGTTGTTGAATATGTCTAGAGGGACCCAGCACTGGATGAGTGGGTAACAGAATAATTGGCAAAGCCTCTCGACTTTTCAGGATGCTGGACAGGCCCATAGGCTGGATAAACGGGCCATATACACCGATGCCATATTCACTATACTACATCACTTAAAAGACTTTAAATACAATGTTTACCAACTTCATTTAGCTGTAGCACATCTGTGCTGAAATCCAGTGATGGAGTAACTGGTCTGCAGCTGGTCTACATCATGCAGAGCACACATTAGGAATAGTACGTTAACATTTTCCACCGCAACTGTACTCAATGGAATATCATAATATTCTCTTACAGGAAGTAGTTCTG
The DNA here is from genome assembly GCF_040937935.1 of Hyperolius riggenbachi. Taxonomy (NCBI): domain Eukaryota; kingdom Metazoa; phylum Chordata; class Amphibia; order Anura; family Hyperoliidae; genus Hyperolius; species Hyperolius riggenbachi. Next base: position 177,503,451 of record NC_090649.1, on the reverse strand, counting down.
AGCCTGCACAGTACAGCCCGGAGGCCGTCCGATGATGTCAGCGCGCACCAGTGAGACGCAGATTGGAGCGCAGAAGAGGCCCGACCTAGCCTGTGGAGCGGCGTCGAGGGCACCTCCTGCCTGCCCCGGGCTTGAGGAAGCCCCAGGTAAGTGGATGTGGATTTTTTTTTTTTGATCGTCCCTGAACCTTCCCTTTAATATTGGTATGATTTATGTCTACATGAATGTGGAAGGGTTCCTCAAGTTTCTTCAAGGACAGTTGTGAATCGTTCAGTATTACAAAGAATATAATGGTCCCGCATGAATAAAATAAATAACAAATAAATTCAGTTTGAAGGATTTTCAATAGACAAACAATTAGAAGAAAACACCCACCGTTAAATTTTCAATCCCTGAATGCACCTCATGTGTCTTCTTCAATTCTGGTTCATACTCTGCAATAGAAAGGTGCTTAATGAGTAAAACAATTCAGAAATTGTCTGATTGTATGCTTTCCAAAAGTACCTGTAATGTTCATTATATACTTTGCAAAGGAGTGCACCTTCTAGGAGCACTGTCAGCTATGTAATGGCCAATGTTGGTATACATAAATCAAGCCAAGAAGCAAAATACCTAACTTACTAACAGTCTTCCAAGCTAGAGATCATTAATAGTGATGCTGCAAACTTGGCCCGGATTTCACAAACACTGCCTGGCAGTGTATGCAACTCTCAGCTGATCAACATTTGCTCTAGCATGCCTGAAGGTGCAAAGTGAACACGCTTTTACTATAACAAACTCAACATGCCCTGTATCAAAGACAAATGTATTGGTCTGTGTGTGTGTCTGCACAGCAATTCAGTAACCAACATTAGTTTACGAACGATTCTTTGTATGAACGATCAGAAATGATAGTTTGGGACCACTAATGGCCAAAAATCTCCTAACCAATCTAATCTGATGAATGAAATCGACCTGATTTTTGGATCAATCTCATCTATCTGATTGGATTGGTCTATTTAAATGGTTGTTCAGCAAATTGTATCATTAGTGGGCACCTTCAGGCTGGAACACTATAAGCGATTTCTGAGCGCTTTGTGAATGATTAGTGCTTTCAGAACGCTTTTTTAAAAATTCTCCTATTCACTTTCATTAAAATCGTGGTAAAAATCGCTGCGATTTTTACGCTTTTAATTATAATTTTAATGAAAGTTAAAGGGGCACTACAGCGAAAAACTGTAAAATTTAAAATATGTGCAAACATATACAAATAAGAAGTACATTTTTTTCCAGAGTAAAATGAGCCATAAATTACTTTTCTCCTATGTTGCTGTCACTTACAGTAGGTAGTAGAAATCTGACAGAAGTGACAAGTTTTGGACTAGTCCATCTCTTCATATGGGATTCTCAACAAGGCTTTTATTCTTTATAAAAATATTCCCTAAAAAGGATTTAACCAATGATGCTGGCCAGCTTCCTTGATCCCTACACAGTTTTTTAGCAGTTGGACAGAGCAACTGCTATTCACTAAGCGCTTTTGAAAATAAATATATCCCTGAGAATCCCCTATAAAGAGAGGGACTAGTCCAAAAACCTGTCACTTCTGTCAGATTTTTACTACCTACTGTAAGTGACAGCAACATAGGAGAAAAGTAATGTATGGCTCATTTTACTCTGTAAAATTTAAAATATGTGCAAACATATACAAATAAAAAGTACATTTTTTCCAGTTTTTCGCTGTAGTGCCCCTTTAATGGGAGAAATGAAAAAACAAATCGCTAATCAATCACAAAGCGCTCAGAAAAGCGCTTATAGTGTGGATCCGGCCGTAGTCTGATATGTTTCAGGAGGCTGAAAATGTTAACCAAATAATAGCAGATCATTTTTAATACACTTAGCTAAGGTTTACAGTTATGTTCTCCAACAGCCTTAAAGGGACTCCGAGCAGTGCAGAAACTATGGAAAGATGCATATCATTTTAAAGCTCTCTTTCTCCTCTTTCCAATGATATATAAATCGCTGCCCTACGCCTTTTAGTTTCTGCTGAATGGAGCTGCTGACTTTGAGAAAAAGTCGCCCTGTGTAATACAATGTAACTATGGAAAGATGGATATCATTTTAAAGCTCTTTCTCCTCTTTCTGACGACACCTAAATCGTCGCCCTATGCCTTTTAGTTTTCTCTATTTTCGCGATCGAAATCGCAGCCGCGGCAATTTCAATCAAAAATAGCGAAAACTAAAAGGCGTAGGGCGGTAGTTTATATATCATTGGAAAGGGAAGAAAGAGAGCTTTAAAATGATATGCATCTTTCCATAGTTTCTGCACTGCTCGGAGTCCCTTTAAATCCTGAAGAAACTCTGTAAAAAATTCCTAATCACCGGTGAAAGGAAAGCTAAAGGTTCCATACATTCAGTATAAATTATACCTGTCATGGGTTTAACAGCATGTACAAATATATGTACAAACATATGTACAAGTATAGATATTTGGCTTTCTGTCCGTTCCTACTTTTAAAATGCCTACTAAAATCATTTTCTGCACCAGTTTGAAATTCTAATATTTAAACATTAAAAAAATACTTTCCAAATAAGAAATTAAGCCAACAGGCTGACTGCAGTAAGTGCATATACACAGGTAATCTGCTAAGGTTTTGTCATTCCAGACTTGCAGTTCACTGTACTTCCCCGAAAATCTGCAGCCAAGCCCTGTACACTACTGCAGCTATGGTTTTTCCTCAAAGGAATAAAGTCTTTGAGAACACACTGTAACTTCATGCGGTCCTGGGAATGCACTTTTGCCCACTTACTTCTTCTGATAAGATCTCTTGTAGGAACCTCTATGCTCTTGATTTATAGTAGGGGTGGGGATGTTGAGGGGGCGTCCCTCAAGTCTGAAATAAGTCACATTGCAGTTCCAAAACAAGATATTACTGAGAACAGAAATAGCTGCAGTTATTCATACTGTAGTAGAGTGGCTTCAGCTGATGATATTTAGGAGTTTCTGAAACCTGTAATTTGTTACTGCTGGAACCTTTGCAGGCCGTCCCTAGGCATGTACTTTTCTGCATTTATCCTGCTTGGTTTGGTGGCAATTAAAATATCTAACGTGCGAATGATTACCTGATATGTGTTTCTGTGTCCTAATTGTATGCAGCATCTGTGGGGGTGCAACGCTAAGATTTGTATTCCAGTCTGTGACCTCCAATATGTGTTCTGTTCTAATTGTATGCAGTATCTGTGGGGGTGCAATGCTAAGATTTGTATTCCAGTCTGTGTCCTCCATTGCAAGTCTTCACTTTTCCTGTGGTTTCTCCAGTGCTACAAATACACACCACAAATAAACCTTTTGTAAAAGCCCAGGGAAGGGTTGGGACTACTTTCTAGCATGAATTGCTGTCTGTGTTCATCAACGTTCAGAAGACCTCCCCTGATGAAGGGCTCTGCCTGTAACATGTAGTGTGTGTGATATGCAATACATTGAATGTTAGTTCTAGCCAGTGGAGTGCCTCCTTCTGTTTCTAATAGTTCACTGTCTGAGTTCATGCTTGCTAGGTTCTCAGTGTGGACATAAAGCTTACTATAATAACACACATTACCCAAATAACTTTTGTTATGTATAGTTGTCCTGAATGCAACCTGTGTTATGCATTAATATAAAATTGTCTGCTGTCAACTGATTGGGATTTTCCATCTCAACCTGCATCCTATCAGATTATAGTCAGCACATCTGACAGTTTTGTTAATAAGTGGCTGTAGATGCATGCAACATCTGCAGCATTTGTACTCTATATTCTATATATATTATTTTTATTGTATAATTTAGTGATTATGGAAAATCATCTGCTACTTCTTCATCAGCTGATCTGTTATGATCCTAGACTTAGCAATACTGCATCTGTTCTGTCCGTTTTGTAACAGAAATCTAAGTGAAATATACATTAAAGAAGTGGTCTGCGCATTGCAGATTTCAAGGTCCACCACGCTGTCACATACATAACTTTTCTTGTCGGTTTATGCATTTAACATAATATAAAGTACGTTACATAATATGTTCACACAGATCTGGATATCATTATGTCAGCAGGTGGTCTGTATGGGTTTCCTCTGAGCAGTCAGGTTTTCTCCTACATGCCAAAAGCATACAGATGAGTTTATTGTCTTTCCCCCTAAAAATTGGCCCTAGACTACGATATGTCTATGTATGTATCATGTGGTAGATGTATCGTAGTCTAGGGCAAATTTTAAGGGGGAAAGGCAATCCCTACTATGACGATGGTAGGGATCAGACTGTGAGCCCCTCTAAGGGACAGTTAAGTGACAAGACAATATATAGTCTGTACAGTGCTGCGGAAGATGTTGGCACTATATAAATATTAAATAATAATAATAATAATATGTCCATATATTACCATAAAAGTAAAACTGTGCAGGAAAGATGGAGAGGAGGCTATACCACAAATTAAAATAGAATGGCTCAATATAAAAGGCTGCTGACAGTGAAGGCAAACATTGCAGCTTTAGATATTATACAACACTGATCATTCTGTCAGAGTGAAATATGCATTTTGTAGGATAACACATCCTAACAAAGCAGATTTTACACCAATGTAATATTATACTTTGCCAGTAGAGGTCAGTATAGACCAGAGAATAATACTCGCTTCCTAGGTTTAATGAATTTCCCAAAGGCAGAAAAACTATGCTGGGATAGAGATCTGGTTTGATAAATAGAACTAGTGACTGGCTGAAGTCTGACTGGATTAGCTGCATGCTTGTTTCAGGTATGTGATTCAGACACTACTGCAACCAAAAAAGATCGGGACTGCCAGGCAACTAGCATTGTTTAAAATATAATAAATATGGCAGCCTCCATATACCTCTCAGTTAACATGTCCTTTAGTTTTCTTTGTTTTGACTTCTGTCCTCTCATTTACAGTGCAAGGCAAGGTAAAGCCTGTTGTGCTCTGCATGGAGTAAGAAAGCGTACAGCCTGCATCAAACTTTTATTATTGTTTTTTCCCCAGTGCAGTAGAGATGCTCTTCCACTTTTTGTTCTAAAGACACAACAGGATGTAAAAGGAGGTTTCCCCAAAGGAGAAATCCCACAATTGGAAGTCATCACTGGAAAATGTACTCCATTAGGAAACGTTTTCCCTATTGCTGTTCCAGCGATAACCACAACATTTCGCAATGTGCGTTTATCTCTGTCCACTGTCATATGGTCAGAGAGAAAGGGTCAATCCCCCCTCCCCCTTACACACACACAATGTCTAACTCTCTCCCACATTTACAGCAAAGTGGTCTTGGATTTTGAAGTGCGTTATTCAATCCATTTTTTTTATAACATGCATTTCTTGACAGACCAAAAACTCCAAAATCTTCTGGGAACGAGAGTCTCAAACATATGCAAGTTCACACCGCAATGCAATTTTTACACGTACTTATTGACTTTTATTGCAAGTTTGCAACGTGTTTCTGAGTGCAACATACAGAGATGCTTGCAACATTCCATTAAAGAATCATGCACTACCGCAATGTGCAAATATGAACAAGGCAAATTAGTAAACCAGCCAGCACCTTCGCGTTCGTAGTTTGCATGCAAATTTGGTTGCAACTTAGTTTGCTAACTTCACATGAAGTTTTAAGCTTCGACTTTGCATAACACTTTGCCTACAGCCATAAATAAGGAAATGCAGAATATATATACATACATATATATATATATATATATATACACATATATATATATATATATATATATATATATATATATATATATATATATATATATATATATAATATTTTATTTATTTACTTTTACCAGGGGATGAGCAGCACAAACAAAATTATATGCAGTACTGATATATATGTTACGGCCAGAACCCGAGGTCTGGCCACTTCGGGTTCTGGCCGGTCAGAATGCCAAATGGTCGGCTCATGCAGCCAAAGTAGAAAACAAGTATGAATTTCGGACTTAGGCCGGCCAGAACGCGTTGTGACTTAACGTGGTCAGCCAAGTCCCGCCCACCGCCGCCAGGAAGCCCCGCTCACCTCTCCTCCCCCGCTGCCGCTACTCAGACCTCCGATCAGGGCGACCGTACCGGGGAGGCAGAGAGGCATAGCAGCTGCCAGCTCACACGAGACTCACAGGACCCAAACACTTCAATGCAGAAGTGATGTGACGTCATTGAACACTTCCGCATATGAAGTGTATGGGTCCGGGCGGGTAGCGTGCATGCTGCTCTGCCTTTCTCCGCCTCTCTGGTCGCCTTGACCGGAGGTCTAAGTAGTGCCTCCAGCAAAGCTCCCCCAGCCCAGCAACGCACCCCCAGCTATGCGAAACACATAACAAAGCCCACCCACAGCCATGCAAAACCGAACAAGGAGACCGCTGATCAGAAATGCAGTCAAGAGGCTCATTGTGACTCTGGACTAGTGTTGGGCGAACATCTAGATGTTCGGGTTCGGGCCGAACATGGCCGAACTCCGAACATAATGGAAGTCAATGGGGACCCGAACTTTTGTGCTTTGTAAAGCCTCCTTACATGCTACATACCCCAAATTTACAGGGTATGTGCACCTTGGGAGTGGGTACAAGAGGAAAAAAAAATTAGCAAAAAGAGCTTATAGTTTTTGAGAAAATCGATTTTAAAGTTTCAAAGGGAAAACTGTCTTTTAAATGCGGGAAATGTCTGTTTTCTTTGCACAGGTAACATGCTTTTTGTCGGCATGCAGTCATAAATGTAATACATATAAGAGGTTCCAGGAAAAGGGACCGGTAACGCTAACCCAGCAGCAGCACACGTGATGGAACAGGAGGAGGGTGGCGCAGGAGGAGAAGGCCACGCTTTGAGACACAACAACCCAGGCCCTGCATGAGGACAAGAAGCGTGCGGATAGCAATTTGCATTTTGTCGCCATGCAGTCATAAATGTAATACAGATGAGAGGTTCAATAAACAGGGACCGGAAACGCTAACCCATCACAGATGTTCATTGTTCATGTTACTTGGTTGGGGTCCGGGAGTGTTGCGTAGTCGTTTCCAATCAAGGATTGATTCATTTTAATTTGAGTCAGACGGTCTGCATTTTCTGTGGAGAGGCGGATACGCCGCCGATCTGTGACGATGCCTCCGGCAGCACTGAAACAGCGTTCCGACATAACGCTGGCTGCCGGGCAAGCCAGCACCTCTATTGCGTACATTGCCAGTTTGTGCCAGGTGTCTAGCTTCGATACCCAATAGTTGAAGGGTGCAGATGGATTGTTCAACACAGCTACGCCATCTGACATGTAGTTCTTGACCATCTTCTCCAGGCGATCGATGTTGAAGGTGGATCTGCACGCTTGCTGTTCTGTGTGCTGCTGCATGGGTGTCAGAAAATTTTCCCACTCCAAGGACACTGCCGATACCATTCCCTTTTGGGCACTAGCTGCGGCTTGTGTTGTTTGCTGCCCTCCTGGTCGTCCTGGGTTTGCGGAAGTCAGTCTGTCGGCGTACAACTGGCTAGAGGAGGGGGAGGATGTCAATCTCCTCTCTAAAGTCTCCACAAGGGCCTGCTGGTATTCTTCCATTTTGACCTGTCTGGCTCTTTCTTCAAGCAGTTTTGGAACATTGTGTTTGTACCGTGGATCCAGAAGGGTATAAACCCAGTAATTGGTGTTGTCCAGAATGCGCACAATGCGTGGGTCGCGTTCAATGCAGTCCTAGGCCGAAGAGGTCATAGCCTAGGGTCACAAAACCTGTTTATTGGGCAATTTCAATGGTGGCGAGTCTGACGTACATAAATCGCAGCAATGGCCGTTAGCAACGTCTGAATCTCACGAAATGTCTCATGCAGGTAGAAGACATATTGTTAGACTTGGGCTCCAAAGATGGGTTCCCTACATCTCTGCAAACCAGAGTTACAGGGCTCCAAATTTGGTAAAATCCCCCATAGGCTTTCATTGGGCCTCCTATTTACAGTTCCAAAATCTCACATCTTTTCAAAGGGCAATTACTCAGCAGTGGCAAATTTTCTAGCATTGTAGGGACCCTTAGGGGGAACATGACTGGTGAGTTTCGGGCCCCTAGGCCGAAGAGGTCATAGCCTAGGGTCACAAAAACCTGTTTATTGGGGCTATTTCAATGGTAGTGATGGTGACGTACATAAATCGCAGCAATGGCCGTTAGCAAAGTCTGAATCTCACGAAATGTCTCATGCAGGTAGAAGACATATTGTTAGACTTGGATTCCAAAGATGGGGTCCCTACATCTCTGCAAACCAGAGTTACAGGGGTCCAAAATTGGTAAAATCCCCCATAGGATTTCATTGCCTCCCTATTTCACTTTCCAAAATCTCACATCTTTTCAAAGGGCAATGGCTCAGCAGTACCACATTTTCTAGCATTGTAGGGACCCTTAAGGGGAACATGACTGGTGAGTTTCGGGCCCCTAGACCGAAGAGGTCGTAGCCTAGGGTCACAAAAACCTGTTTATTTGGGCTATTTCAATGGTAGTGATGGTGGCGTACATAAATCTCAGCCATGGCCGTTAGCAACGTCTGAATCTCACGAAATGTCTCATGCAGGTAGAAGACATATTGTTAGACTTGGATTCCAAAGATGGGGTCCCTACATCTCTGCAAACCAGAGTTACAGGGGTCCAAAATTGGTAAAATCCCCCATAGGATTTCATTGCCTCCCTATTTCACTTTCCAAAATCTCACATCTTTTCAAAGGGCAATGGCTCAGCAGTACCAAATTTTCTAGCATTGTAGGGACCCTTAGGGGGAACATGACTGGTGAGTTTCGGGCCCCTAGGCCAAAGAGGTCATAGCCTAGGGTCACAAAAACCTGTTTATTTGGGCTATTTCAATGGTAGTGATGGTGGCGTACATAAATCGCAGCAATGGCCGTTAGCAAAGTCTGAATCTCACGAAATGTCTCATGCAGGTAGAAGACATATTGTTAGACTTGGATTCCAAAGATGGGGTCCCTACATCTCTGCAAACCAGAGTTACAGGGGTCCAAAATTGGTAAAATCCCCCATAGGATTTCATTGCCTCCCTATTTCACTTTCCAAAATCTCACATCTTTTCAAAGGGCAATGGCTCAGCAGTACCAAATTTTCTAGCATTGTAGGGACCCTTAGGGGGAACATGACTGGTGAGTTTCGGGCCCCTAGGCCGAAGAGGTCATAGCCTAGGGTCACAAAAACCTGTTTATTTGGGCTATTTCAATGGTAGTGATGGTGGCGTACATAAATCGCAGCAATGGCCGTTAGCAAAGTCTGAATCTCACGAAATGTCTCATGCAGGTAGAAGACATATTGTTAGACTTGGATTCCAAAGATGGGGTCCCTACGCATTGTGCGCATTCTGGACAACACCAATTACTGGGTTTATACCCTTCTGGATCCACGGTACAAACACAATGTTCCAAAACTGCTTGAAGAAAGAGCCAGACAGGTCAAAATGGAAGAATACCAGCAGGCCCTTGTGGCGACTTTAGAGAGGAGATTGACATCCTCCCCCTCCTCTAGCCAGTTGTACGCCGACAGACTGACTTCCGCAAACCCAGGACGACCAGGAGGGCAGCAAACAACACAAGCCGCAGCTAGTGCCCAAAAGGGAATGGTATCGGCAGTGTCCTTGGAGTGGGAAAATTTTCTGACACCCATGCAGCAGCACACAGAACAGCAAGCGTGCAGATCCACCTCCAACACCGATCGCCTGGAGAAGATGGTCAAGGACTACATGTCAGATGGCGTAGCTGTGTTGAACAATCCATCTGCACCCTTCAACTATTGGGTATCGAAGCTAGACACCTGGCACAAACTGGCAATGTACGCAATAGAGGTGCTGGCTTGCCCGGCAGCCAGCGTTATGTCGGAACGCTGTTTCAGTGCTGCCGGAGGCATCGTCACAGATCGGCGGCGTATCCGCCTCTCCACAGAAAATGCAGACCGTCTGACTCAAATTAAAATGAATCTATCCTGGATTGGAAACGACTACGCAACACTCCCGGACCCCAACCAAGTAACATGAACAATGAACATCTGTGATGGGTTAGCGTTTCCGGTCCCTGTTTATTGAACCTCTCATCTGTATTACATTTATGACTGCATGGCGACAAAATGCAAATTGCTATCCGCACGCTTCTTGTCCTCATGCAAGGCCTGGGTTGTTGTGTCTCAAAGCGTGGCCTTCTCCTCCTGCGCCACCCTCCTCCTGTTCCATCACGTGTGCTGCTGCTGGGTTAGCGTTACCGGTCCCTTTTCCTGGAACCTCTTATATGTATTACATTTATGACTGCATGCCGACAAAAAGCATGTTACCTGTGCAAAGAAAACAGACATTTCCCGCATTTAAAAGACAGTTTTCCCTTTGAAACTTTAAAATCGATTTTCTCAAAAACTATAAGCTCTTTTTGCTAAATTTTTTTTTCCTCTTGTACCCACTCCCAAGGTGCACATACCCTGTAAATTTGGGGTATGTAGCATATAAGGAGGCTTTACAAAGCACAAAAGTTCGGGTCCCCATTGACTTCCATTATGTTCGGAGTTTGGCCATGTTCGGCCCGAACCCGAACATCTAGATGTTCGCCCAACACTACACGTGACCCGTTCGGCCAATCACAGCGCTAGCCGAACGTTCGGGTAACGTTCGGCCATGCGCTCTTAGTTCGGCCATATGGCCGAACAGTTTGGCCGAACACCATCAGGTGTTCGGCCGAACCCGAACATCACCCGAACAGGGTGCTGTTCTGCAGAACCTGAACAGTGGCGAACACTGTTCGCCCAACACTACTCTGGACGAGCTGCAGAGATCTACAGCTCAGGTGGGGGAATCTGTAAATAGGACAACTATTAGTCGTGCACTGCACACAGTTGGCCTTTATGGAAGAGTGGCAAGAAGAAAGCCATTGTTAACAGAAAAGCATAAGAAGTCCCACTTGCAGTTTGCCACAAGCCATATGGGGGACACAGCAAACATGTGGAAGAAGGTGCTCTGGTCAGATGAGACCAAAATGGAACTTTTTGGCCAAAATGCAAAACGCTATGTGTGGCGGAAAACTAACACTGCACATCGTTCTGAATACACTATTTCCACTGTCAAATATGGTGGTGGCAGCATCATGCTCTGGGGGTGCTTGTCTTCAGCAGGGACAGGGAAGCTGGTCAGGGTTGATGGGAAGATGGATGGAGCCAAATACAGGGCAATCTTGGAAGAAAACCTCTTGGAGTCTGCAAAAGGCTTGAGACTGGGGCGGAGGTTCACTTTCCAGCAGGACAACGACCCTAAACATAAAGCCAGGGCAACAATGAAATGGTTTAAAACAAAACATATCCATGTGTTAGAATGGCCAAAGTCCAGATCTAAATCCAATCTAGAATCTGTGGCAAGATCTGAAAACTGCTGTTCACAAACGCTGTCCATCTAATCTGACTGAGCTGGTGCTGTTTTGCAAAGAAGAATGGGCAAGGATTTCAGTCTCTAGATGTGCAAAGCTGGTAGAGACATACCCTAAAAGTCTGGCAGCTGTAATTGCAGCAAAAGGTGGTTCTACAAAGTATTGACTCAGGGGGCTGAATAATTATGCACACCCCACTTTGAAGTTATTTATTTGTAAAATATGATTGGAATCATGTATCATTTTTGTTCCACTTCTCACGTGTACACCACTTTGTATTGGTCTGTCACGTGGAATTCCAATCAAATTGATTCATGTTTGTGGCAGTAATATCACAAAATGTGGAAAACTTCAAGATGGCCGAATACTTTTGCAAGCCACTGTATAATTGTACGCAAAGTCACAAATTAACTTTGCATAGTTTAGTGTAGATCCTAGCCAAATGCGTAATCGAAACAAATCCACAGAGGATTGGTCAATCTGTACATTTGAATGTTATTGGTTGCTGCTGCCCCTCTCTGGGCTATATAAATGGAAAAAATTGTGTAACTTGTCAGTCTGCATGCAGCAGGGCTTGATAAAGGAGCGCTGCTCCAAAACGTCGCATGTATGCTGTATGCCTTCAAAAGAATAAAAGAGCTTATTCAAATCAATGGTGCCGGTCTTCATCCTTGAACTCTACTGACTGGTCCTGAGTGCTGTTGGGACCTACCAGGCACATCGTATTGCATATTGATGGAAGAGCTCCGCTTACTCCTACTACTATAAATAAGCCTCAAACACTATTCCCACACTAACCCTCTACCGATGCCTAACACTAACTTATAAGACAAGACAAATAACATTTATATCGCTCTTTTCTCCTGGCGGACTCAAAGCGCCAGAGCTGCAGCCACTAGGATGCGCTCTATAGGCAGTAGCAGTGTTAGGGAGACTTGCCTAAGGTCTCCTACTAAATAGGTGCTGGCTTACTGAACAGGCAGAGCCGAGATTCGAACCCTGGTCTCCTGTGTCAGAGGCAGAGCCCTTAACCATTCCACCATCCAGCCACTCCTAACCCCATGCCACCCACACCCCATAATTTGCCCCAATATTACCCCCTGGGTGTTGCTTTAGCTGCAATTAACATTGCAGTTGATGTGATGACCATTTTACTGTAGCACCACCGGTGCCCAAATTACCTGCTTCCTCCATTTTATCTTCCAGTCACAGAGGCCAAAGAGCGGCCACAGATGAGGGAGTAACACCACCATTCCAGAAACTCCCTGCACTAATAGGGACTCAGGCCTCTTGCACACTGCAAGTGATTCCGATTCAGATTCTGCTTTTTAATCAGTTTTTACATCCGATTCAGATTCCGATTTGCAGTTTGCTCCCTGCACACTGCAAATCGGAATCTGAATCGGATGTAAAAACTGATTAAAAAGCGGAATCGGAATCGGAATCACTTGCAGTGTGCAAGAGGCCTCACTCAGGCTTAGCTACGCTAAGAAGTAAGGTATCATGAAGAGATAAGGCTACTGAAAAAGGAATCCTGGGTTAATATTCCAAGCCACAGTGTGACAAGGATAAATCCAGGCCCGCCATCAGGTGGGGACATCCGTGACTCCCGTCACGGCCCCTCGGCCCTGCAGGAGGGCCCCATCCCCGCCGCGGCCCTGGCGGGTGCCGCCGGCCGCCGCTCAACCCCCCCTGACCGCTGCTCCCTCCCTCCCTCCATCCCTCTAGCCGCCGCCGCCTCCGCCTAGTCAGACCCCGATCAGGCGGCGACAATAGTGCGGGCGCTAGGACCCAGCGCCCGCACTGATATGCGGAAGTGACGTCACTTCCGCATATAGAGCGGGTGCGTCCAGCGCCCGCTCTGGTCGGGTCGCCGCTGATCTTGAGGTCTGACGCTGGGCAGCACTCACTGGCAAGGTAGGGGAGGCAGCGGCGGCGGCGACGGCGGCTGGGGGGGGGCGGCTCCCTGTCACTCGCTCACTAGCTAAAGGGCCTCCCTGTCACTCACTCACTACCTAAAGGGCCTCCCTGTCACTCACTCACTACTTAAAGGGCCTCCCTGTCACTCACTCACTACCTAAAGGGCCTCCCTGTCACTCACTCACTAGCTAAAAGGCCTCCCTGTCACTCACTCACTAGCTAAAGGGCCTCCCTGTCACTCACTCACTAGCTAAAGGGCCTCCCTGTCACTCACTCACTAGCTAAAGGGGCTCCCTGTCACTCACTCACTAGCTAAAGGGGCTCCCTGTCACTCACTCACTACCTAAAGGGGCTCCCTGTCACTCACTCACTACCTAAAGGGGCTCCCTGTCACTCACTCACTACCTAAAAGGGCTCCCTGCCACTCACTGCCTAAAGGGCTCCATGTCACTCACTACCTAACCTGGGGGTCCCTGTCAGAATCCAGGTGAGAGGTGTCTACCATAATAAGGGGGCATTCTGCCTATTTATGTGAAATGCTGTCTATTTATGTGCCTCATGACTGCTGAATTTGTCTTGTTGGGGGCCTAATGATTGAATTTTTACTTGTTGGGGGCCTCATGATTTGTTGGTAGCCTCAAGATTGCTGAATTTGTCTTGTTGGGGGCCTCATGATTTGTTGGGGGTCTCACGATTGCTGAATTTGTCTTGTTGGGGGCCTCATGATTGCTGAATTTGTCTTGTTGGGTACTTCATGATTGCTGAATTTGTCTTGTTGGGGGCCTCATGATTGCTGAATTTGTCTTGTTGGGGGCCTCATGGTTTGTTGGGGGCCTCATGATTGCTAACTGCGAGACTATGGGAAAAGCTGAATCATTACCATATAAGACAATAGCATTAAACCTACTTTTTTAGCTTTTTTAAACAGAAAATAAAACTGGGAGGTTCTAAAAAAATGATGGAGCACTTCCTCCTTCCGGCTTGAAGGAGGAAGTGCTCGATATTGAGGCTTGCAACGCGTCCATTCGGACACTTGCACCTCGTTGAAACGCTGGGTGGAGAACGGCGTTCTGGGTAATTAACCCCACCGCATCTAGCCGCTCAGCTGTGGCAATTAGAGCTAACTTGAATCACGAGTATCCACCGTGGTTATTCGTGATTAATTTGTGGACAGCAAGCCTCCAACTAGCTCTGCCAACATGTAATGGCTACGCACATTTCTCAGTTTGTGGGGGGGGGGCCCGGACTGATGATTTGTGAGGGGCCCCAAAATTTCTGATGGCGGCCCTGGATAAATCACTGCCTACTCTTAAAAATGGAGGCTGTAATTGCTTTTTATTGGGACTATTAGAATGCACCAAATTAGTCATGGTGATTTGAAGCCAAATTCCCTGCTACCTGTAACTTCCTATAGAACACAGAGAGAAGGGTGCCCTAAAAAATAGGTAGGTCAAGGGTGATGAACACTGTAAATTCGCTTACCTCAAAATGAAGGAAACAACTTTTTAAGGAAAGCAAATTTACATCATTTATCATTACCCTTGACCTACCTATTTTTAGGGCACCTCTGCCCTCCCAGTATTACCCCCCCCCCCCCCATTTTGTAGGGAGGGTTTATGTGCTCCTAGTTCTTGAAATAAGACCTAAGAGCTTGAATGAGGATGGCTCTTCCTCACTTGCCTACACACTGTGGTTGCTAGTTTTGTAGCCCACACTTAGGAGTATTACCCCTGCACATTTCTAGTGCCTGGCATAAATACTACACTATACAGGGTTCCTATGCGCTCTATGCTCTATTCTGGAAATTACTCTTAGACTTCTCCCTTCCTATAAAACAACATTTGCAGTAGCAAATTACACAAAACAAGCAATGTATAGCAGAGATATATTGCTAGCATTTTGTGGCATGGGTGATACTAGATTTACTTAAAGGAGAACTGTAGTGAGAAGTATATAGAGGCTGCCATATTGATTTCATTTTAAGCAATACCAGTTACCTGGCAGCCCTGCTGAGCTATCTGCCTGCAGAATCACACCAGAAACAAGCATGCAGCTAATCTTGTCAGATCTGACAAAAATGTCAGAAATGCCTGATCTACTGCATGCTTGTTCAGGGTCTAGGGCAAAACGTATTAGAGGCAGAGGATCAGCAGGATAGCCAGGCAACTGGTATTGCTTAAAAGGAATCCAATATGGCAGCCTCTATATACCACTCACTACAGTTCTCCTTTAAAATGTATTTTATCAGTTCATGTGCACTTTACATTCACACAGAAACAAGCAACACACCTGTATATTCCTAGCTGTATCACAGACACCTCACAAATGGCTGGAAACAACAGAACTACCCTTTAAACAGATACATTTCTTTATGTAAAGAAATCCTGGGATGTGACAGTAGCAGAAAAGCTGTTGTATTTTCATAAACGTCACAGCTTTGTAAGACCATTTGTAGTTTGACATCTACAACATGGAGGCCTTATACTGGGAGGTCTAGTCAGTAAGGTGGGAAAGCACTAAAGTAAAGACACAAATTCATTTTAGTGTGGGCAGAAAATATTAGCTCTAGTCCAAAACTTGTTATGGTTTAGTTTCCTTTCTTTTTTTTCACAAAAAAACACAAGAATATAGCTTGATTTGGTTTCAGTCAGCTAATATTTTCCATGCACTAAACCTTTTCTCAATTACTTATCCACAAACAATCCCATATGCCAGCAAGTCTTTCATAATCAGTTAGCCAGATTTTCCTTTCTGCTCAAGACTCCAGGAGTAGACCATCCCTCAATGTTACTCACATTACACATCTCCAAAGATCCCAGTCAGACTTCTATACAAGCAACTGCTTCTCAGTCTAAATCTATTTTACTCTGTGTGGAACCAAATAGAACTATGTATGAAAATGCAGCAAGCAACTGTGATTAATTTAGGGCCCATTTCCCCCGCTGCAGAAATAAGTCCGAATCCGCAGTTTCCCCGCAAGCAAATCGTGCGGGGAAACTCTGCCATGGGGGATAATGCTGCCGCCGTCCGAATTGCTGAACTTAGCGATTCAGCTGACATTGCAGCATTTTTTTTTGTGTGCGGGAGGCAGCGAATCCCATAGCCATGCATGGCACGGCATCCAGAATTCCGCTGCGTCCTCGCACAGGACGGAAGTGCCGCCGCGTCTCGCAGGATGCATGCCGACTGGTGGAAATGGGCCCTTACAGTAAGCCGGTTGCTAAAGAATGCCCTTCTCTAGAAAAAAAGAAAAATGTGTTTAAAGAAGATAGCAGACAGAATACGGAGGTGTCCAGATTACCATTTCTAAACAATCCTCTGCATTCCTTTTCACAGTAGCTGCACCCAGGGGTGAGCCTGGGGTGCCTGGCTCCTGGGTGCAAGAATTTCTCTGGCGCCTATGGGAGTGGTTAAATTAACCGCGCCCAACCACATAACCACACCCATGTCCTGCCTAATCACACCCACACCTTCCACCTCTTTACGCATGCATGTGATACCCCATTCCTACCCCTCTTCCACGGGCTTGCTCCTGGCTGGCTTTGGCTGCCTGCGAGTCTGCTAGTCTCTGGACTGACTCAGGCTGAGAGGCTCTGCGAGTGCGACGCAGTCACACACTGCGTATTTATGGCTGCCTGCGGCCACCCTACTCTCGCTCGCTGACGTCGGCTCCTCCCCCCTGCCAAGCCCAAGGTGGGCTGCCTGTATCTTTCCCGTTGCGCCACACAGCCTGCCAGTGTTGCCAACCTTTCACGTTATTTTTTACTGACAAATACCTAAAAATTTACTGACAAAAGATTATTTTTACTGACAAAATTTCCCCACTAAATGCACATAAGAGACAGCTTTTCCCCATGTAAATGCACATAACAAGAGACCGCTTTTCACCAGTAAATGCACATAACAAGAGACCACTTTTCACCACTAAATGCACATAACAAGAGACCGCTTTTCACCAGTAAATGCACATAACAAGAGACCGCTTTTCACCAGTAAATGCACATAACAAGAGACCGCTTTTCACCACTAAACGCACATAACAAGAGACCGCTTTTCACCAGCAAATGCACATAACAAGAGACTGCTTTTCACCAGCAAATGCACATAACAAGACAGCTTTTCACCAGCAAATGCACATAATAAGACAACTTTTCACCAGCAAATGCACATAATAAGACAACTTTTCACCAGCAAATGCACATAATAAGACAGATTTTCACCAGCAAATGCACATAATAAGACAGATTTTCACCAGCAAATGCACATAATAAGACAGATTTTCACCAGCAAATGCACATAATGACAAACAGCCAGTGTCCCCAGAATATATAGCCAGGGATAAATGTCCCCAGGATATGTAGCCAGGGGGTATATGTGCCCAGGATATGTAGCCAGGGGGTATATGTGCCCAGGATATGTAGCCAGGGGGTATATGTGCCCAGGATATGTAGCCAGGGGGTATATGTGCCCAGGATATGTAGCCAGGGGGTATATGTGCCCAGGATATGTAGCCAGGGGGTATATGTGCCCAGGATATGTAGCCAGGGGGTATATGTGCCCAGGATATGTAGCCAGGGGGCATATGTGCCCAGGATATGTAGCCAGGGGGTATATGTGCCCAGGATATGTAGCCAGGGGGTATATGTGCCCAGGATATGTAGCCAGGGGGTATATGTGCCCAGGATATGTAGCCAGGGGGTATATGTGCCCAGGATATGTAGCCAGAGGATATATATGCCCAGGATATGTATCCAGGGGGTATATGTGCCCAGGATATGTAGCCAGGGGGTATATGTGCCCAGGATATGTAGCCAGGGGGTATATGTGCCCAGGATATGTAGCCAGGGGGTAATATGTGGCCAGGATATGTAGCCAGGGAGTAATATGTGCCCAGTATATATAGGCAGGGGGTAATATGTGATCAGTATATGTAGCCAGGGGGTATATGTGCCCAGGATATGTAGCCAGGGGGTAATATGTGCCCAGGATATGTAGCCAGGGGGTAATATGTGCCCAGTATATATAGCCAGGGGGTATATGTGACCAGTATATGTAGCCAGGGGGTATAGGGTCCCCGTTTAGGTAGTGAGTGACAGGAGTGACAGGAGCGCACCCAACCCTCCCCTCCCGCCGCTGCTGCCGCCGCCGCTCCCCCCTCACCTTGCAGCAGCTTCAGACCTCAATCAGCGGGCGACCCGACCAGTAAGAAGGCGCCGGACGCACCCGCTCTATATGCGGAAGTGATGTCACTTCCGCATATCAGTGCGGCGTGCTAGGTCCTAGCGCCCGCCCGCCTGATCGAGGTCTGACGCGGCGGCGCCGGCGGCTAGAGGGAGGGAGGGAGCGGCGGCCACAGGGGGCCATTTGATAAAAAACAGTACTTCTCAAATTGAAAATATAAAGAACTGTATTGCGTTTCACCCTTAGAATGCCTTCAACTCACATTGTAGGTTCAATGTATAGAAGAAAGGAAAATTCACAAGGTTTCTCCAAGCTATTGTGCATAGTACTGACATCACAAGCAAGATGGCCGTATTCAAGAAGACAAGAGCAGGCAGCAGATTTCACTTACAAGCAGGGCTGTGGAGTCGGTACAAACATCATCCGACTCCGACTCCTCATTTTATGAAACCACTGACTCCAGGTACACAAAATTGCTCAGACTCCCAACTCCTCGACTCCGACTCCTTAGTCTAATTTTTACAAAGGCTACGGATTTGGTTCCAAAATCTTCCGACTCCAACTCGTCAGTTTACTGAAACCACAGACTCCCCGACTCCAGGTACCCAAAATTGCTCCGACTGACTCCACAGCCCTGCTTCCATGTAATAGAATCATACTGTAGGAAGCATGTGTGGTTTCCTCAAGAAGAAGACAGGGTCAAAGTTTTGTAAGGAGAGGTTTGCTTTAAAGTGTACAGGCCTGTTGTAAAAGGAAGATTTGATACTCACCCGTGGCTTCCTCCACCAGCATAGGCACGTCTGAGTCCCACACCGTCCTCCCGCGGTTTGCCGTTCAGCCGCGATCAGCCCCGGTAACAGGTCCAGTCTGTGTCTTCTGTGCATGTGCGGACCTCCTGTGCATGCACAGTAGACCCGGACTGATGCGACTGAGACAGTTTCCAGCGCTGATCGCAGCTGAACGTCAGACCGTGGGAGGACGGCGTGGGACTCAGACGTGCTTATGCTGCTGAAGGAACCTGCGAGTATCAAATATTTCTTTTACAACAGCTCTGGTTTACTTTAAAAAGAGACTCTGTAATGAAAAAAAGTTCCTCTGGGGGTACTCACCTCAGTAGGGGGAAGCTTCTGGAGCCTATCGAGGCTTCCCCCATCCTCCTGTGTCCCACGGCGGTCTCGCTGCCGCCCACGGAACACACAGCCGACAATTTGTCAGGCTGTGTAATATTTACCTTTTCTGGCTCCAGCGGGGGCGCTGTTGCGGCTCTCCACTCGGGAATAGGCAGAAATAGCCGATCTCTGTCAGGTCCGCTTTACTACGCAGGCACAGGAGACTTGCGCCTGCGCAGTAGAGTGGACCGACAGCGATCGGCTATTCCCGCCTATCTCCGAGCGGAGAGCAGATACTGCGCCTGCGCTGGAGCCAGGAAGATAAATATTTACATCCCCGTTGTTCGGAGAGCCAGAGTGAGACCATCGTGGGACACACGAGGACGGGGAAGCCTTTATAGCATCCGGAGGCTTCCCCCACCCGAGGTGAGTACCCCCCGGGGGGAATTTTCTTTAAGCATGGGTATTTAGCCTTGTACTGCACAGGCCGCTTTTGCCGCCCTGAATGCATATGAGGATGCGCACAGCCAGGGCCACGCAGAAGCAGTGGACCGGTAACTGATCAGTCGGCAGAACCAAAACTAACGGAGGATCGTTGAGGAACGCCACAGCGGTGTAGGTTCCCTTTAAGGCTGCCCTAATTCCTCCCTTACATAAATTGGGCCCTATCCAATTCACTTTTTCTCCTAGGTGAAATTTTCACATTTTATCAATAAAACCTAGAAATCATGAAAATACCCATAATAATTTTGACAGTACTTTTTCCCCTACGTTTTGGTACTTTTTCAATTGCAGAGTGCTGAAAAGTTAATTCAAAGCGACACTGAGGCAAAAAAAATCCCTCATAACATAATGAATTGATTTTGTAATACGGATAATTAATATAACATTAGTAGCAAAGAAAATAGTGTCATTTTTATTTTCAGGTATATAGCTTTTTTATAACATTGCATCATCTCTAATAATTGCAGTTTCCACAATACACTCAGCATTTTAAAGGGACTCAGCTGAACATGAAAAAGATTTTATACATACCTGGGGCTTCCTCCAGCCCCATACGCGCTGATCGATCCCACGCCGCCATCCTCCGCTGCCCGCAGCACAGAGGGACAGAGATGCGGCGGAAGCTGTCCCCGAAGGTTCCTCCACCCCCCCTCCCCCCGCTGGAAACTCCGTTCATGGAGTATGGGTTGCTGTCGCTAGTCCGCATACACATGCAGTACGAGTGGCAGACTAGCGACAATTGTGACGAAGTTGCGGCGACAGCTGTTGCCAGCGATTGGCCACGTCAATAGCCTGGCGATAGCTCTGACTGGCGATGGTTCGTGGCGCGCGCCTCATACACATGGGGGACCTGTCGCCACAACATGCGCATGCCACGTGTTTGTGGTGACAGTTGTGCCCCGTCTGTATGAGCCATTACAATAAAAAGCATACCATTCTATTCATTATGTTCTCCTGGGCCCCTCTGTGCTGTTTCTGCCACTCCCTGCTGCAATCCTGGCCTGTAATTTAGTTTTAGGCAGTGTTTACAAACAAAAGACATGGCATGTGAAAGGCTGAGAGGAGCTCAGTCTGTGACTCATACAGAGCCTGCAGGGGGCATGGAGAGGGTGTATATAGCTTCTGCCTATTACAAACAGAGCAGCACATTCTTGCCTGAGTACCGGAGCCCGACAAAGTCGTCAGAGGAAAGAAGATTTGATTATATAACAGAGATAATACAGCCACTTTGCAACTAGGAAAGGCTGCAGTAAGACCACAGACCACATTAGAACAGGTATAGGAACTTATAGGATAGAAGAAATAAGGCTGAAAATTTTGTTACAGCGTCTCTTTAATTCTTCCTGTACTGGGAACAATATATGAGACCCAGATCTGCGCTAATAAAGTTTTATTTCTTAGCAGTACTACACATGCAAATCATTATATCATAAGTTTATTTTCACTTCAGATTCCCTTTAAGCAAAAAAACAAAAACTCCTAACTGAAACGAAGAAGAAAATGTGAATTGG
Source organism: Hyperolius riggenbachi (assembly GCF_040937935.1). NCBI lineage: Eukaryota > Metazoa > Chordata > Amphibia > Anura > Hyperoliidae > Hyperolius > Hyperolius riggenbachi. The sequence continues at coordinate 177,481,856 of NC_090649.1, read as the reverse complement.
ATTGGGCCCTTAGTGTTTTTTTTTCATTCTGTCACTGTGAGGGCCCATTCACGCATCATGTCTTGATTTTATTCTAGGAGCGCATGCAAACGGTTGACTGCAAGGATTTCCTGCAAAGCACAAACACACTCCATTCTTGAAGCAATTGTGCTTCTTTTCCTTTCAGGACAACTGAAGGGCACTGCACACAGTTACTGTACTGTTCTGACATTGCAGAGGATGGTGGGTAATGTCCAGAGACAGTATATAAGATATCAGCTGCTGTGCTTATACAATATGAGATGGCAGTAAACGTACTGTGACAATGAACAGGATCTACGCCACTGTGCTCATCAAATTCACTACACAGAAGGAAAGTGTAAAAGAAAGAGATAACAGCATTAGGAATCCTACCAACACCACTCAATTAAAATGTTTTTGTACCATGATGGCCAAGAGAAGAGTCAAGCCAGCTATTGAAACTTATTTTTACAATATCTTGTTTTTCCTACAGACATAGCAACATTAGGACTTACCACACAGTATGTTTACACAAAATGAAAAACAAGAACTGTGAATAATAACTCAAGTCAAGACGGCCAATATTTTTAACATAAAGATCAGTTCCTCCGCCTTTGTCTGCTTTAAAAAGCTAACCAAATGGGTACATGTTTATTGCAAGCCCTATCTAGTATGTACAGAGATTTTGGGTACTAGCAGATGGTTGGAATTTGATTAAGTCCTCTATCTACAGTACTTTGAACTTACATGCTAATCATGTTTTAATTCTCTCTTTGGTCTAATTGCTTACTCTTAAAAATAGTCTCTAGCCTGCGGTACTGATATTAGACTATAGGCCATCGAGGGACATGTAGTAATGTGAAAACTTCAGTGTTCTCTGTCATCAGCTTCTGAGAAGTGACTGAACTACATTATTGTGGAAGTTCTGAGAGTTAAGATCCACTTTAAATTAGCAAACCTGGAGTTCTTCTTTAAATTTCTGCATACATTGAGCTACATAGTGAGAAAGTAAACATACTACATTAATCTGCTTTTCACACTGTTCTGTCTGACATTTCCTAAAGTTAAACTATTTCTTCAGAGACAAAATTTTCATAAAGTTTTTTAGCAGTCCAACTGTAAAATCACTTTTTTGGTAATTAAAAAAACAAAAAATTCAAACACGAAATAAGTTGACGGGTTTTTTTTATGGAGGTGATGTAACTGGCTCTTTGATGTGATGCAAGATCGCTGTCTTGCCTCAGTTTGTGCTGGCATCTACTAGAAGAAATGTAGCATTTCATTTTTTTTAAAACTCCCTTTGCCACATGTACAGAGCTTAAGCTAACTCAGAGCCAGATGCAAAGTAATGAAAGCAGTTCTGAGAGTTCAAGATGTGAGAGGCGAGACAATAATCACATAGAACAATAAAATTACAATATTTCTTCCCAAATTGTGGCCTGACCAACCTTAAACACTTGGCTGACGTAAGCAGTGTTGATGTAGAACATATGGAATGAGAGGAAAGCACAGATCCCGCTTGTGTGATCTGAAGACTCTATATTTCTTAGCTTATCGAAATTCACTTACAAAGGAATCAGAGGGGAACACTGTAATAATGCCGTATTACTTTCTGTCAAAGTAACTGTGCTTTGAAAATATGATGTATTTCTAGAAAACCCTCACCTACGGTATTAAATGACATATGATAGCCTTTATCCATGTAGTATACCAATTTACTTGACCTTTAGGGCTGGTTCACAATAACTGTTTTTGGGGTCAAAAAGTGGATCATGTAATATGAGCATTTACTACAACTCCATGAGCCCACGGATTTAGAGATATACCAGGACACTGGATGACTGTTTTAAGACATTTCAAGTCCAGCAGTTCGAAGACATTTGAGGTGCCCACTAATGATACAATCTTGTTTGTCCAAACTAACCACAGTACTTTTATGTAACATAAGGGAAATCGGTGCAGCATGGTGGCATGGTGGAAAGCACTCTTGCCTTGCCTGTATGGGTTTCCTCCAGACTCTCCAGTTTCCTCCCACATCCAGAAAACAAAGTTAAGTAAAGTGGCTTCCCTCTAAAATTGGCTGTGTGTGTGTGTGTGTGTGTGTGTGTGTGTGTGTATGTGTATGTGTGTGTGTATGTGTATGTGTATGTGTATGTGTATGTGTATGTGTATGTGTATGTGTATGTGTATGT